>NW_026622941.1:15998898-16298898 GCF_023065955.2 Ursus arctos
TACAGGTAAACCCAGGAAATGGTGAACATCAATTCTACTGACAATCTGTTGGCAAAGAACTCAGTCATATAGTCACCCTAAAGGAAGATACAGTCAAGTTCAGTTTCCAGGAAGAGGGGAAAGCATGGATTTTAGTAACCAGTCATTTTCATCAGACCTAGAAGGCATAATGTTGTTCAAAATTTCAAACATGAGTTGCCAGTCCCATTTAAAAGATCTCTTACTATGACCTTTGGGCAGAGTGGCATAATCCTTTGGACCTTCTTAGGCTTTTAATCAGTCTGTGGTACAAGCAAAAGCCCTTTGTAAAGAAGAGGCCAAATGCGAGACGAATTTCAGAGTTGATAGAACCAGTGATTTATTTCAGAAACTACCAGTATAAATTAGAATCAAGAAATAACCATTTTCATGAAGTCATCAGAGCACAAATTATAGTAACTGGGGGATTATTTTAGAATTGGTAGGAATTGTAGATACAGGGTTCATTATTTGTAAACCCCTCTGTAAAAGTGGATAATGATATATGCACCATTATAAGCATGGTCAGTGCTGCCACTCACTCAGCTTAATGTCCAGTTCTCAGCTGGATTCCCTTTAAAATTGGAGACTGCTGATGCTTCATATAATGAGTCTTTACTTTTTTTACTTGTTTCCATTTCGGCAGTTACCATTTTTGTCTTGGCCCTCATAACTTCACACATGGATTATTTCAACAGACTTCTAGCTGTTCTCCTTCAATTCAGTTTCATGCCCGTCCATTCTTCATAGGGCTTACAAAATCAATCTTCCTGAAACATTGTTTCATCACATCTCTTTCCGGTTCCAGAATGATGTGGTTTCTGGTTTCTTGCTGAATCAAACAGAAGGCTCTCCACTTATCACCTTTTAAGTCCTCCTGTTACCAGTCTAGTGTGTCTTTATGGATCCTTAACACACTCACGTAATATGGCTCTCCATATGATGTGCTCACTTCCATGTCTGTGCCTTTCACTCTTCCACACTGTCTTTCTGCAGGGCTCCCCACTGCTTTCAGCTATGTCTCACTTTTTTCTCGGTGTCACCTCATATTCATCTTTTCTGGGTCCTCTCTTTACTGATTTCCCATTTGACATCTCCTAGATGTGTACTCTTAATTTACACTTAAATTTCACTAATAGTTCCATATTTGCAAATTGAACTTCACTGTTTCACATGAGGAAGGATGAGGTAGGTAGGTAGGTAGATGATAGATAGATTGATCTATATATATGATTCTTGTGAATAGTAACATGCTCTGATTATTTTATGTGCCCTCCGGTTTCATAACACAATGCACCATGTGTAGAAAATATTTGCTTCACTTATATATAATATAATGCTTCACTATACAAGATTATTTTTATTCTTATTTATATTTTGTTTTCATTCTACCTTTTTGGAAGAAGACTTAGATTATGAAGATGTATATAGCATGGTAAGAGAGCATAAATTATATGTACCTAAGAAAAATGGAGTCAAGAAGTAGTTCTGACAAAAAAAAAAAAAAAAAAAAGTGCTGCTGAAGTCCTATAAACTTGATTAGAACAGATCCCAAATTTGGCTGAAAGCTTTCTGCAGTCATCAAATAGAGGGAATCCTGTACGGAAGCAAACTGTTTTCTCAGGATTAGCATATCTAACTAGTATTCCCTGTACTATAACCGGCCATATTCATAAGTTTGTAACTAATTTTTAGACCAATAAATTCATGCCATTTCTACTCTTTAACTTCTGAACCATGAAAAGGAGCCAGCTGGGACAGAAGAATATTAAAAGAATTGGAAAATGTATTGGAACAGAGCTTCCTAATCTTCCAGGCATTCACACTGGAAACAAGCTGACCAATTGCTCGTAATCAAAGTGAATAAAATTGCCCAACACTGAGTTTGCTCTTAAGAATAATAATCCAGTAAATAACTGTCTTTGTAATTTTAAAGTTATGGGAGACTTGTTGGAAAAGAGGAACTTATTTTTAACCTACTAATACTCATCCAACTTGTATGACCTTTCTTGCAGATTATGAAACAAGCTCAGTGTTCTTTGCTAGACATGGCAGAAACTGGCTGTCCACGCTTACTACATTATTCTTATCCCCTTACCAAGAGAATCCTGATTATGTTCAGAGAGCCAATATAACAGCTACAAATATTTGCTTCCCAGACTTCCTTGCAGTGGGGGATAAGATGTATGTTATAGTTCCAATGAGAGACAGGATGAGGTTTCTGGGAAAGTTTTCACTTTAATGATACAGATACTGCTCCTTGTATTCCTCTTCTTTATGCCTGGAATGTTGTCATGATGTCTGGAAGATAAGCAGTCAGTTGACAGCCTGGAGACCACAAGAATAGAAATGAAGGCCTACATCTAACACTGGAGGATAAGACAAAGGCAGTGGTTGAACCTCTGTGTGAGTCCTGAGTTGCCTACTTTGGGACTTCAGTTGCTTTAGGAGTTAGTTTTGAATTGTGAAAGTCCCTTAGCCAACTATGCAAATGGTTGAAAGTGAGGTGAGGTTGAGTAGAAGTCAGATTAAGTAGCATGGGGCCAATGTCTTGACCTAACTGTAGGGCTGACATTTGACATTTAAGCCAGAAGGCAGCTTCTTGCCTGGGAGGCCAGTCAGGGATGGGGTGTGGATAATTTTGTAATGAGAAGTTTGCTGTCATAAGGAAAATGGAGGAATCATTTCTTACCTAAAATTCAGGTTTTCCAAGGTAAGGAAATGATTGGGGTTAAGTGTGAAGTTGGACTGGCTGAGGACAGTAGATCAGAAAATAATATTTCAGTGGACTTCAGGGACAACAGGGAGAGCCAGAAGTATAAATACAAAACTAGTGAGTGAGAGCCCAGGGGAGCAATATAAATGAGTAAACAACTAAGAAAAAGAGTGTTATCTGAATTTATTATATTTTTATATATAGTGAACACAATTACTGTTATGTACCTGATTATTTGGAAATTTTTAAAATATGCATTGTATGTTATTTTATAAAAGACTGTACTCAGAAGGCCATAGACTTTTTATCAGGGCTTTTATTTGTTTTCTAAAGAATATATTGCTGTACTCATTATCTTTACAAGGCTAGACACTAGGCATATAATTAAATTACTTGTCCATACAATTAAAATAAGCTTTTATAGTACAGACTTCAAAATTCTGATTCATGTAATAGACACTAACTTAAATAATGGATGCGAAAGTGTTAAGTTCTAGCTTACTCATTATGGGGTGTATTCACAGTAAGTGAGGTTTAATCTTGACTGTGCTATTTATCACATTTCCAAAGTTAAGAGGAGAGTGCTCTATAACTCATCTATATTCTCAGCAAAGTATTATGGTTTTAATAAGGGCAATTTCACCATTAAATATAAAATTGGCATGAAATGGCAGAGTAGTCTTTGTAACTTGATTCTGTGATAAAAACAGACATGCACTCTGGGACTGTCCATCTGGCACCTTCAGTGATAAATTAAAATTTGATTTTTAATTATCTCAATACTCATCATTAACAATTATTTTTGGACTAAAATAATGTAACTTTTTTTTTTTTTTTTCAGATTTAGAGTTTTCTTCCTCAACTTCTGGGTGAATGTCTTTCTGTCTCATTAACTTATCTCATGTATCTACATAAGAGATTACCTAAATATTTATATCTTGTGTTTTGTGTATCTTTCTGTAGATTAGTACTTATATGACCTAAGACATACAGAAATACAGAAAGTTAGAAAATAAATGTTATGATTATTTTTCTTGCATGTTTTTCTGCTCTCCCTGATCATCAGAATGATTGGTAGTAAAGCTGGTGGGTCAGTGTAGACAACTATTATCCCATTTATTATCACCAAAGCTGACATAGACTGCCATCAGGCCATATTCTTTTTAATATTTTGTGCTCATTTTCATCTTTATGGGTAGAATTCCTTTTTTTTGGAAACTGAATTAATCTTTGGTTACAATTCCATGTTTGTAGAGAATATTATTTTCTGTGCAAAGCTGATTATCAAGATTTTTTTTTTTTTTTTGCCATGGCTGCAGTCCAGCATGCCTGCATAGACAACATTAAATATTGAACAAGAGTTAAAAAAAAAAAAAATAGAAATATAATGTATTGACCAGTGTTGAGCTAAGCCAAGAGCAGTTTTTTTCTTTGCATTGATCTGGCAGATTTAACATTCGGATTATGATGTAGCCTTTGAATTTGGCTCTAAACTCATAGAGGAATTCATCTTTTATTTGAGGAGTATTCAAACTAGAGTTTGACTCACTTCAGTGCTAGCCACCAGGTGGCAGATATAATGGTTCTCATGTTAATAATTGAAAAAATCGGAGCTTTTTTTTTTTTTTTTTTAAATCATGTGTTGACACCAGAGCTACTTAAATGTTAAAATCTTGGAATATTATTTAATTTTACTTTGGTTTTTGTATGTAGACATGAATAAAACCAGGTATTTGGATCATTGGTGCCATCTGCACACTTAATTTTGCCACTTCAGTGCACGTATTCAAGTTTTGAAAGGGGCCTTTTTTTTTTTTTAAACCATTCCAGGTTGTTGATTAGTTGACTGAATCAAAGCAAAACCAAGCATGGACATGTGGAGGCTGACTACGGGGAAAACCAGAACCATTAAGAGGGAAGGGGGTCTCAAATGAAGAGGAGTTTAAAAATGTTGCTGAGGGAGGGAAAAAAGCTGACAAAATTTTCCATAAATTGGTTCTCCCATCCTTAGTAACAGCCAGTTTTCTCAAACATGAAAATTATTTCCAAGAAGCAACTTTATTGCTTTCCCTTACAATTAGAGAAAAGGAGGCAGTGGTGTTCAAATGATGCTTGACAGCCTGGGTAACAAGCACCAACCATCTGTGCTATAGCAGCACTGTTTGTATTTTTAATGTTTACACATACAGCAAAGATAATTAAAAATAACTATAATTAAAATGATTACAACAAATTACTTTTCCCTCAACAGTAATATATGTCTGTAACTTATAAGTTACTTACTAAAGTAACCTTTATGGAGTCTAACAAGAAAACATTACAATTCCTGCCTTGTTTCTGAAAGTTTATAGATTTGGGGGAGGGGAGATTTTCCTAACCGTGAAACCATTTGGCTTAAAGTACTTCACAAACTATTGATATTATAGGAATTATTTCTGTATCAGTAATATAGGGTAATTTTTTTTCTCTGAAATTAAATGTGGTTTCTTTCCCTAAGAAATATAAAGTAAAATGACCAGGGGGATTTAAAACAATTAACTTTTTCAAAATGTCATATAAAGTATGGCAAGGCCATTCTATCAGGAACAATACCCCCCCCCTTTTTTTTTCCTCATCTAGAATTTTGGAGCCTTTGAATATCCTCAGATTACCTTCTTTAAAGAAGATGCTGGTTAATAACAGAAGCTGAATAGTCTTTACAGGGAAAGAATAGGGAAGATGATATAATCTTTTTGGAAGGGCTTGAAATTTAGCCAGGAAGTAAAAGTTAAGGACATCACCCATGTAAGTAGACTGCCTAGATTCTAATTCCACATCCTGCATTTTCTAGGGGTGGGATAATGTCCTGTGTGCCTCAGTATTCTCATCTATACCATGTGGATTATAATAACCTATTTCAATTTGTGTGGTGGTGAGGGTTGAGTTAATGCACATAAATGCTTGCAACAGTGCATGTACATGCATTTAATAGAAATATATATATACACCTATATTTTAAAGATTTATTTATTTGAGAGAGCACAAGCAGGAGGAAGAGGCAGAAGGAGAGGGAGAAGCAGACTCCTCAGTGATCAGGGAGTCTGATGTGAGACTCAATCCCAGGACTCTGGGATCATGACCTGAGCCGAAGGCAGCCGCTTAACTGACTGAGCCACCCAGGTGCCCAATAGAAATATATATTAGTTATATTTGCAGCTGGTCACCTGTGAGAGGCTTACTCTTATACCTTTCGGGTTTCACACCCTCATACCACTGGCCTTTGCTAAATTCCCTGTGTCCTACTTTTGTTTGGTAAAGGAGACTCTGTATCTATAGCCTAGTTTAAATTCAAGGTACAGGGTATCTATGCCTATTGGATTCTGTTCTGAGGATTTCAGGGGGAGCCTAGATGAAGTTGGGAGACAAATTAAAGTTGTTCTGGGATATTTAATGTTATTTTTTCAGTTTTATTGAGGTATGATTGACAAAAATTGTATGTTTTTAAGGTATTTAATGTGATGTTTTGATATGTGTATGCATTGTGAAATGATTAGCACAGTCAAGCTAGTTACACATCCAATACGTCACATATTTACTGTGCTCTGTGTGTGTGTGTGTGTGTGTGTGTGTAGGTGTATGTGAGGGAAGGACATTTAAGATCTCTAATTTCAGCTGTACAATATATTATTATGAGTATAGTTACTATGCTGTACATTAGGTCTCTAGAACTCATTCATCTTATAACTGAAAGTTCATATTATTTGACTAACATCTCCTCATCCCACCAACCCCATCACCAGCCTCTGGTACCGTCATTCTACTCTTTGTTTCTATGAGTTTTACTTTTTTAGATTCTGCATGTAAGTGAGATTGTATAATATTTGTCTTTCTGTGTCAAATGTATTTCACTTAGCACAATGTCCTTCAGGTCCATCCATGTTGTTACAAATAGCAGTATTTCCCTTTATTTCACATCTTGGCTAACCTGTGTTTTCTCTTTTAAGTGTAGCCATTGTAACAGGTGGAATTGATAGATCATTGTGGTTTGATTTACATTTCTCTGATGATTAGTGCAGTTGAACACCTTTTCACGTACCTGTAGGCCATCTGTATGCCTTCTTTTGAGAAATGGCTGTTCAGGTCCTTTGCCCATTTTTTAAATCAGGCTATTTGCTTTCTTGCTGTTGAGTTGTTTGACTTCCTTATATATTTTGGAAATTATTTGTTTATTGGATACAGGCATACCTCAGAGATCTTGTGGGTCGGGTTCCAGACCACCACAATAAAACAAATACCACAATAAAGTGAGTCAAATGAATTTTTTAGTTTTCTAGAACGTATACAAGTTATGTTTACACTATATTGTTGTATATTAACTGTGTTAAACATGTCTAAAAATGTATATACCTTAATTATAAAATATCTTATTGCTAAAAAATACTACCATTATCTGAGCTTTCAATGAGTTGTAATCACTGATCATAGATCACCATAACAAATATAATAATGAAAAAGTTTGAAATATTGTGAGAATTACCCAAATGTGACACAGTAACATGAAATGAGCAAATGCTGTTGGAAAAATGGCATTGAAAGACTTGCTTGACCCAGGGTTGCCACAAACCTTCAATTTGTGTTAAAAAAAAAAAAAAAAAACCAAAAAACAAACAAACAAAAAACCTAAACCAAAACAAACAAAAAACATAGTACCTGTGAGGCACCATAAATGAAGCACAATAGAATGAGGTATGCCTGTATATAGTTTACAAATATTTTCTCTCATTCCGTAGACTGTCCCTTCACTCTGTTGTTGTTTCCTTTCCTACACAATAGCTTTTTAGATTGGTACAATCCCATTTATCTTTTTTTTTTTTTTTTTAATGACTAAGAAGAAGATGTATTCTGATGGTATGGGCTGGAATGTTCTGTATATGTCTGTTAAGTCCATCTGGTCTAAAGTGTAGTATAGTCCAATGTTGCATTATTGGTTTTCTGTCTGAATGATAGTCCATAGTTAAATAAAAATATATCTACTCTTGCTCTCTCTAGGTACCCATTTACATGGAATATCTTTCTAAATCCTTCACATTCATTTATGTGTGTCTTGAAAGCTAAAGTGAGTGTCTTGTAGGCAACTTGTAGTTGTGATTTATCCATTCTATGTCTATCAATTATAAAATTTAACCCATTTATATTTAAAGTAATTATATGTAAGGACTAACTATTGCCATTTTCTTAATTGTTTTCTGGCTATTTTTTATTTCCTTTGTTTGTCTCTTCCTCCTGCTGTTTTCCTTTGTGATTTTATGATTTTCTATAGTGAATGCCTTGCCTTTTTTTACTGTTTATCTTTTGTATATTTGCTGTAGGTTCTTCTTTTTGGTTATCACAATACTTACGTAAAATATAGCAGTCTATTTGTAATTGATAACGACTTGCATACAAAAACTCTACACTTCACCACATTTTGTTTTTGATGTCACACTTTATATCTTTTTATATTGTGGATCCATTGACAAAATATTGTAACTTAGTTATTTTTAATTCTTTTGTCTTTTAACTTTTATATTAGAGTTAAAATTGATTTACGTATCACCATTACAGTATTAGAATACTCTGAATTTGACGACATGCTTGACTTTACTAATGAGTTTTATACTTTTTTATATTTTTGTGTTGCTAATTAGCATCTTTTCATTTTAGTTTGAAGAACTCTTTCTAGCCTTTCTTTTTCCCTTAAGACAATTACATTGGTAGTGAAATCCTTTAGCTTTTGTTTGTTTGGGAAAGTCTGTATCTTTCATTTCTGAAGGATGCTTTGGCAGGCAAAGCATTCGTGGTTGTTAGTTTTATTCTTTTACCAGCTCTTGTTGCTTGCAAAGTTTCTGCTTAGAAATCTGCTGATAGACTCATAGAGGCTCCCTTGTATATAATGAGTGTTTTTTCTCTTACTGCTTTCACAATTCTTTGTCTTTAATTTATTGACAGTTTGGTTATAATGTGTCCTGTTGAAATCCTCTTTGGGTTGTACCCCTTTGGGAACTTCCAAGCGTCATATGAATGGATTTCCATATCTCTCCCAAGATTTGGTAGTTTTCAGCTGTTATTTCTTTACATAAGCTCTTCCTCTTTCTTTCTCCTTCTTCTGGGACTTCCACAATGTGTATATTAATTCTCTTTGTGATATGCCTGCAGACTTTCTTCATTCTTTTTAGTCCTTTTTTCCTTTATTTCTCATCTGACCAGATAATTTCAAATGACCTGTCTTTAAGTTTATATACTTTTTCTTCTGCTTGATTGAGTCTGTTCTCAATGATTTATATTGTATTTTCATTCATTCGTTGTATACTTCAGCTCTAGAATTTTTTTAAAATTTCTAGCTCTGTTGAGTTTTCTGTTTTGTTCACGTACCATTTTCCTGATTTTATTGAGTTCTCTTGTATTTCACTGTTGAGTTCCTGATTTTGCCTATGTTCTCTTGAATTTCACTGAACTTTCTTTTTTAAAGATTTATTTATTTATCTGAGGGTGGGAGGCAGAGGGAGAGAGAGAGAAAGAGAGAAAAGAGATGAGGGGCAGAGGAAGAGGAAAGAATCTCAAGCAGACTGTCTGCTGAGCCTGGAGCCTGATGTATGTCTTGATCTCATGACACCGCGATCATGAACTGAGCTGAAATTAAGAGTTAGATGCTTAACCGACTGAGCCACCCAGGTGCTCCTCACTAAACGTTCTTAAAACAATTATTTAAAATCTTTCATCAGGTCAAGTCATAGATACATATTTTTGGCGGGTAAGTTACTAGAAAATTGTTGTGTTCTTTTGGTGGTGTCAAGGGTCCTTGATTTTTATTTTCGTTGAAGTCTTGCTTTTCTGTCTTTGCCTTTTGAGGAAGAAAACACCTTCTCCAGCCTTTACTGACTGGCTTCAGGAGAGAAACATTTTCACCATTCAGAGTCCTGGCGAGGGATTAGAGGCTCTCCCAGGTCATATCCAGGGATGCACTGACTCCACACCTCTTGTTTCTTTAAGGGAGGGATTTTTTTTTTAAAGATTTTATTTATTTATTTGATAGAGATAGAGAAACAGAGGGAGAAAGACAAGCAGACTCCCCGCTGAGTGTGGAACCCAATGCAGGGCTCAGTCCCAGGACCCTGAGATCATGACCTGAGCCAAAGACAGGTACGTAACTGACTGAACCACCCAAGGAACCCGGGGGAGGGGGGGTTAGATCGTATGCCACCTTTCAGTCTTACAAAGTCTATCCGGATGCTGAGAGCTTCTTGTTTATTTTCCCTAGGGTATTATCCTTAAATGCTCCAGTTGTGTGACTTCTCTCAACCCTGCTGAGTAGAACTGGCTGTCTGCATGTGCTTGGAAGACATGTGCAAATACTCACACTTGACATCCCCAGGGGTGTGCATGGGAAGCTGGCCAAATGGGGGTGAAATGTTCAGAGCATTGGGGGTGCTCATGAGCCAGTTAGAATAGTCTGTAGACAAGGTTTTCCAGGTGGTTCCCCTGGCAGAGCCCATAAAGCAAGTATTAGAATTAGTGACCTGTTCCTGAGTTCCAAACCCTGTTATCTTAAGTCTCTACATTTCTGCCTTGCTCTCAGCTTCTTCCAAACACTTAGCTGTGCTGATCCTTAGTAATCTAAACATCTGGGTATTCTGGATGAGGTGAGGGGGGAAAAAAAAGTGAGCTTCTTGGGCTGTGCCCCAGATAGCTGGGGAAATTGGGCACTCACTCACACTACATTCTTTTCCCAGTAGAAGAAATTGTGGGCTGAGGGGGTTCCATCTTGACAATGAACTGTGCTGCCCTAGGGGAGGGGTGACACAGGTAGTGATACTGTTCTTACCTTTTTTGATAGATCTGTTCTCAAAATTTTTATTCCAGTGGTGTGCTGGAACTTCTCTGCTGTACTCCTGGACTCCCACAGTGCTGCTCTTATCCCTAGGTGGTTGTCAAAATCAGTGTTCCGGTAGGATAATAATGGCTGAAAACTTTTATTCTGCCATCTTGCTGATGTCACTCCAATAATATTTTAAAGTAAGTGTTATATTTAGGAACTAACGGGCCTGCAAATCTTGTAGATTGGTAGACTTAGACCTCTTCACATTTTAGAAAATATCTTACTGTATTAAGATTAGCCTGGCTCAGGTTCTGTCTTTTCATGTAAATCATTTGTTTTCCCTTAAGTATTTCTTGGAGTATCAGACAGAATCTCCTATATGCTCAGGTATACGTCTACTTCTATGGTATTCATACTGTGGTGCCTGATGATGACCACTGCACTCCTACTAGACCACAGTCCCCACCAGGTACAACGATTTGCTATTGGAAGTAGATCTAACCCTTCAGGGTACCAAAATCATGTTTGAATAATGCTATACTCCACCCTAGAACCAAGGCATGATATGATCTAGGGTCTGAGAACAGATTCTAGTAATAACAATTCCATTTTTTTTAAGAGTCCCAATTCTTTGCAGCAGGTAAAACTTTCTTATCTACCTGTTCAGATTCAGCAGGACAGTTTTTTCTTTTTAAGGGCATATTCTTTCCTGAGAGACCAGACTGCTATTCAGCTTCCTCTGCAATAATCTTCTGCCAGAATGTCCTGGTGTTTGCAAATCATGTTCATATATGTCCGAACCCCAATAAAAGTCATACTTAAGTGTAGTTCCAGAAGCCTTCTTAATCTCTATAAATCACTTTCCTTTAAATCAAACACACTAGTCCATGTAAGATGTGCAGTTATGCTACTTAAATATATTATCAGTTGAAAGAAATAGATCACTCTGTCTTTAATATTTTTTAATAATGCAGATTTGAGGAACTTCACAAAAAAGATTCTATTTTAATTAAATTTAGGTAATCCTTGATATTCTTTCTTTCTTTATTTTTGTCTTTTGCTGAGCACTTCTTTTTCCTCTCTCTTCCTTATCTCCATTCAGTATTCATTTTTGTTCCCACGCATGGCTATTTTTATGGGAAAATATATTGGAATACTAGTCCAGAATGTTTTTCTTCAGAATTATGTAAGTCAGAATAGCACTTGAAGCTCCATTTTTAACAAACTTTAGTGCCTAGTAAAAAAAAAAATTAGGATGTGCAAATCATATATATATGTGTGTGTGTGTGTATGTATACATGTATGTATGTATATATTTGTGAATATGATATCTCCCTAAATTATGGAGTAAATATATTACATATATTTTTATCAGATGACAATGACTTTCATATGCTTGTGCTTAACATCCTCCTATTTCTCTTGGGTTTAACATGAACTCAGATGCTTTCCTGTTTGATACCACTGGAGAAATAATGGGATAGAGCAAAGACAATGTAAAATAGTGGAATTAATATTTATTAGTGTATAATGCTATGAGCTCAGCGGAAAACATTTAAGACTCTTTTCATACTTTTCTCCAAGGGAGTAAGTTGGGGAAGAATGGTGGGAGGAGCCCACTGTGACTCATTCACCGTTACCTAGTACTATTACTTTCATTCTAATGGTAAATATGGGGAGACAAAGACTTGGATTACCACAAGAATATGGGAAATTTATAGATGACATTTCATTTTATCAGAAAATAAAAGCAGTTAAGCAATTATACATCGTATATGTTTACAACACTTATAATAAAATGTTACTTGTTAAAACATTAATAATTTGACAAGATTAAAGTATTTAGCTTCAACATATTATTTAATCTCTATATTATTGTGGGGGTATGATAGGAGGAATGTTTAGTGTATTGCAGTAACAGAAAATAAACAGAATTAGAAGAGCACTGCTGTCATGTCATGTCATGGACATAAAACCTTATCAAATGTTTATATTGTGAAATTCCTGTCCACAAAGGCTAAGATAAACTCAACCAAAGTCAAGTTCTGGACCAAGAACAGTAATATATGTTGTTTCTGAGGATACTTCAAAGTGGACAGGTCTACATGGCAGTTGGCAAGTTCAAGCTGAGGAAAACCACGGTCAGTACCCAAGAACAAAAGTCCCGTACCCAAGAAGCTTGTATTTTGGTATAACATGAGTTGAGTGAACATGAAGTTGCAGTCATTGAAGAGTGGAGGGTCAGAACATGGGGGAGATTCCAGGAATTTGCTTGCGGTGTTATCGATTCTTGATGGTAGAGAAACTGACTTCAAAGATCAACATTAATTAGTTGGAAAGCTATGGATGATCACATACTACTCTCAGGTAAAATTGGTTAGCAGACACTTTTTAGTGCAAATTGATTCAACAGAGTATTTATTATCATGTACCAAGAACTGTAGAATGAATTGGAAATACAACAGTGACTAAGACATGGTCCTTATTCACACCTAGAAATGAGAAATTGTAATGCACTTGTTGAATGCTAGAGTGAGGATTAGTAGACAAAACCATGGGAGCATAAATGGCATCACTGCATTTGGTCTCAGATGACCAGGGAAGACTTTCCAGGTGAATAATGTCAAAACAGACCTTAATATTGAATAAAAATTAGCTAGATAATGGGAAAGGCTCTCACTTTAGCATGTCTATAGAATGAATAATATGGGGCTGAAGCAAGTGTGGAAGGATAGATTCTGGAATCTCAACTCTACTTTTCATATCTTGGGGTGGGGGTTTATGAGACACAGGAAGTTCCTTCTATTAACAGTTCCTTCGTGGATAAAGAGTAGCATTTTTCATTAGTTGCTGGTATATTACATAATTAAAATAAGAAACACATAACCTCCTTAGAAACCTGTGTTAAGTACACATAGGAAGAGCTTTTTCTATTCTAGTAAAAGATGGAACTCACCTTGGGGAATCACTGATCATTGGTTCTGTTGACCTACGTTATATATGACTCAACCAGGATCCTTTAGCCTGATGGATACCATAAACTTTTAGGAACTTTGTCACAGAGTTTGTGTCCCAAGAATTATCATTACAAGACTTTGCTATCTTTAGTTTAAAGTGAAATTTTGAATTAAGTAAAATTATGATACATAGTAGTATACAACTTATCTGCAGGTATTTTAAAATTTTCCTCCAGAAAGTGATCACAGATCTCTGGTTGATCATAACAGGATGTTGACTCGGGATTGACAATATAAAAGCAAAACCCCCCCAAAAATATATATATATCTGCCAGTTTTTTCCCCTTGACTAGATTTTAAGTGGAATGTGCTAAGAAATCATGTTAAACAATAACAAACAAACAAGAAATCCTATTTAAAAGGATTTTTGTTGAGTGTGGAAAAATAACAATATGGTAGAATGTAGAATGTGAAATATATCTAGATTAATGAATAAAGGATGAAAGAATGTAAAGAATCATATGACAGGGGAAGGGACTAAAATTTGAGAATGGAAGGAAGTAACTCAGCTGTATTTTTTATTTTCTAAATATTTTTCTCTTGCATTTCTCAGAAATTTTTTAAAAAAGCCTTTTTTCACATGGAAGATCTATAGATTTTAACAGTAATCTGTGTCATCTTTGTTTTAACAAGAAAATGTGCATGGGTTTTAGAAGTTGTAGGATTTGAATTCATTTATGATCTATAAGGAAAAACAGTTGTCTCTAAGAAACCGAAATTATGACTTAATAAAATATGTTTTCTCATTTAATGTCTCATGCCAAAAGATTTATGAAGTGAAAAAAAATTGGATAAATGACGATATTTGCCTATCTTTTCAAATATGACTTTGCTTTCAAGAAAAGTGTAATTTAATGTGGTGAAGAGTTTGTCATGGTATTGATAAGAAGGTGAAGACCTGGTATTTAGATCATAGGAATAAGTTTCCATTAAGTATCTACTCTTACACAAGCTTAAAGATAGCTCTGCTAAGGAAACTTCCAAATTTGCCTTTAATAATTTATTTATTTATTCTGGAAATTGGAGATGAAGGTGGCTTAAGATAAAAAGTGATAGAAGATACCGGAATTCCAAAGTTGGCAAATTATATATATATGTATATTTGTATATGTAGACTCTTTGGAACACAATTTTTATTTTAATGTTTGTTATAAATATGTCTGTTTATAGAGTAATGAAACTGATTTTTTAAACAAACTATAGTAGAACTTACATAATCAGTGAAATGTTAAACTTCAAAGTATTCTCCCTGGGAATTCATACATTCGTTCTAAATATGCTGCTATTTTTCAAACCACATTTAGAATCCCTCTTTTGAGACTTTTAAAAAAATTACTATTTTACTATCCACACAAGAAAATTCATCTTTATATGTTATAATTAAATCACACATTTTCAAAACCAAATGCTGTATTATCCAACTTTATCACTCTGTCTTCATGTCTAATCCTGGCTATGAAATATTTCTCATTGTTACTAGAAAAGAAAAATAAAAAACACAGTCAAAAGATTAAGATTTACCTGTAGAGAGGATATCTTTGTTAAGCAAATAACTGCATGGAATATTAAATGAACTCAAATGTATGTGTTTTTAATTTGGTATATAATTTTAGGAGTTTCAAGCCAATAAATCTCAGCATCAGTAGAAGTCTGCAGCTCTAGACTTACTTAGCCACCTAAGATGGGACCAGACTCATTTGGGAAGAGTAAGTGCTTTTATGCTTATTCAAAAAACATCACATGGCTTTATAGGCACACTGTGTAAATAGAAAACAGTGCTATGCACATGAAAATGAGTATAATGAGCATGTCCTTTTACCAAAAGGAAGCATTATACTCAGTAGCAAGTAATTATTTTAGTGAAAAGTACATTTGCTTTTCAATTTTATTCCATGCTAGAATTTGAGCTGAAAGTGATCTTGGAGACCATTTAGTCCCAACCACTCATTACTTCATAGGAGAGGAAAATATGGCACAGTGAAACCAGAGGTTAGATGCTTTGTTCACGATTATACAGTTGGTCATAAGTCTTAGGTTAGAATTTCGGTGTTTGAACATTGATACAAGATTCTTTCCACCATATCTTTTTTTTTTTTTTTTAAGATTTTATTTATTTATTCGACAGAGATAGAGACAGCCAGCGAGAGAGGGAGCACAAGCAGGGGGAGTGGGAGAGGAAGAAGCAGGCTCATAGCAGAGGAGCCTGACATGGGGCTCGATCCCATAACGCTGGAATCACGCCCTGAGCCGAAGGCAGATGCTTAACCGCTGTGCCACCCAGGCGCCCCTCTTTCCACCATATCTTGGTGCATCCCTACTAGGATTCATTTTATATGAGACTTACACAATGTAAGGAGATTTTTAAATGTTAAATTATAGAATATACTAATGTGTCTTTTGTGGATTTTCAAAAGATAAAGCAGCACTGTTCACTTTGTTTCACATACTGAAAACACTATACTTTTTAAAAGTCACATGTGGGTGATTCAGAAATGTGGATCACTTATGGGAATGTCTAGTTTCTTTTTCATCAGTCATGCTGCTTGTTTTATTATTTCACTTGGACCAAATAGTGAAATCAGAGTATTCATTTCCAATTCTATTCATTGCTTTTTACCCTGACACTAATACTCGTTGTGGGCTTTTGATTTATTTTTTCAGTCAGTACTTTGTTTCCTTGGGGGATTTTTCCAAAATCTTTAGAAAAACTTTTGTTTTATTAGTATTTTCTAGTTTATTACCTTTTACAAACCCATATTTAAAACACTTAAAATCATAAGTAGAAAAAAAGTTTGTATTATCTTTGTACAAATCATGTTGAGGCTTTTCATAATGAAATATATTTACTATGTGTATTCAATTGCTATTTTTTTGAATTTTGATTAGTTAATAGACTGATTAGTCTTTTAGTCTAGTTAATAGACTGTTGCACAATTTTCCCTTTTTATTGCAATCCTCAAATTTAAATTTCCAAAGCTCAAACTTGTGCAAGGGTACCTTGAGATACCTTTTCATGTTGCGTGTATTGTCTTTCTACATAAACTTACCTTGAGGTATGAAGAGGTGGAAGGTTGGTGGGAGTACAGGGAATTCACTTTATTGAGACCCAAGCACAGTCTTTAAAGAAAAAGATGGAAAAACATTCCATGCTAATGGATTGGAAGAAGAAACATTGTTAAAATGTCTGTGCTGCCCCTAGTAACCTATACTTCCAACACCATCCCAATCAAAATACTAATGGCATTTTTCAAGGAGCTGGAACAAACAATTCTAAAATTTGTATGGAATCAGAGAAGACGCCAAATCGTCAAGGAAATGTTGAAAAAGAAAAACAAAGCTGGGGACATCCTGTTGCCTGATTTCAAGCTGTATTACAAAGCTGTGATCACCAAGACAGCATGGTACTGGCACAAAAACAGACACATAGATCAATGGAACAGAATAGAGAGCCCAGATATGGACCCTCAACTCTATGGTCAACTAATCTTCAACAAAGCAGGAAAAAATATCCAATGGAAAAAGGACAGTCTCTTCAATACATGGTGCTGGGAAAATTAGACAGCTATATACAGAAGAATGAAACTCTACCATTCTCTTACACCATACACAAAGATTAAATAGATGAAAGTGCTTGATGTGAGACAGAAATCCCATCAAAATCATAGAGGAGAACATAGGCAGTAACCTCTTTGACATCGGCCACAGCAAGCTCTTTCAAGACACGCCCCCAAAGGCAAGGGAAACAAAAACAAAAGTGAACTTTTGGGACTTCATTAAGATAAAAAACTTCTGCACAGCACAGCAAAGCAGTCTTCAAAACAAAGAGGCAATCCACAGAATGGGAGAAGATATTTGCAAATGAAACTACAGATAAAAGGCTGGTATCCAAGATCTATAAAGAACTTCTTCTCAAATTCAACACCCAAAAAACAAATAATCCAGTCAAGAAATGGGCAGAAGACATGAACAGACACTTCTCCAAAGAAGACATACGAATGGCTAACAGACACATGAAAAAATGTTCAACATCATTAGCCATCAGGGATATTCAAATCAAAATCAGATTGAGATACCACCTTACACCAGTTAGAATGACAAAAATTAACAAAGCAGGAAACAACAAATGTTGGAGAAGATGTAGAAAAAGGGGAAGAATTCTCTTACACTGTCGGTGGGAATGAAAGTTAGTACAGCCACTTTGGAAAACAGTATGGAAGTTCCTCAAAAAGTTAAAAACAGAACTACCCTATGACCCAGTAATTGCACTACTGTGTATTTACCCCGAAGATACAGATGTAGTGAAAAGAAGGGGCACCTGCAGCCCAATGTTCATAGCAGCAATGTCCACAATAGCCAAACTGTGGAAGGAGCCAAGATGCCCTTCAACAGATGAGTGGATAAAGAAGATGTGGTCCCTATATACAATGGAATATTACTCAGCCATCAGAGAGGATGAGTACCCACTGTTTGCATCTACATGGATGGAACTTCAGGGGATTATGCTAAGTGAAATAAGTCAAGCAGAGAAAGACAGTTATCATATGGTTTCACTTATATGTGGAACATAAGGAATAGCATGGAGAACATTAGGAGAAGGAAGGGAAAAACGAAGGTGGGGGGAATCAGAGGGAGAGATGAACCATGAAAGACTGTGGACTCCAGGGAACAAACTGAGGGTTTCAGAGGGGAGGGGGGTGGGGGGATGGGTTAGCCCTGTGATGGATATTAAGGAGGGCACATATTGCAATGAGCGCTGGGTGTTATATGCAAGCAATGAATCATGGAACACTTCATCAAAAACTAATGAAGTACTGTATGGTGACTAACATAACATAATAAAGAAAAAAAATAAAGATATACCTTCCTACCTACAAAAGGGAAGACTAAAAGAAGTACATAATCTGAAGAGTGTTTTCATTCACAAATAATGGAAGTTATAGAAAACTGTGCTTTATCATTAGCAAAAAAGATGCAAAAAGACATGGTCTACCAAACAGAATACGGAACCATGAGGCTGAGCCAAAGGCAGAATAGCTAACACAGTATACCAGTCATTCAGATGGTAGGGCAACCAAAACAACATCAGAATAAAATCTCTATTGAAGGCAAAAAGGAAAGGCTTGACCTTTTAGAGTTGAGTAAGAATTGGTAAGATGAAAGTGGTGGGTTATTTGTGTGAGGAGAGTGTTCTGGACAGAGAAAACAGCTTGTTTAAAGACCTTTAACTAAAGGGGGATGTGGGGCCCTTACCAAGAACTAAAATTAATCTATTATGCATGGGATGTAGAATGCTGGGAAAGGTGGCCAGAGAGAAGTAAGCAGAATCAAATACTTAAAGGATCTATGCATTTTTAAGGGAATTTGTACTTTATCCTGAGGGCAATGTGAAGCATTTGAAGAGATTTCTTTATTATAGGATTGACAGCAAAACTTGTTTTAGAAAGATTACTCTAGATGCAATGTGGAAAACAGACTCTGCCTGGAGGCCTGGGTGTCAGTTGAAAAAGCACTCCTTTTAATTCACAGGAGCCAAGATGGTGGCTTGGACAAAGTTAATGCTGATGGGGTTGGAGTGAAGTGCTTGGATTCAAGGAATATTAAAAAAGATAAACTGAAAAAAAAATTGGTGATTGAATGTGACAGAGGAGGGAGGGGGCAAAAAAATAAGAACTATACCTAGATTTTAAGTTAGCTACCAGGGTGAATGGCAGTGTCATTTAATGAGCAGGGGGATGTGGAATAGAAGAAAGCATGGTCTTCTGGAAAGTATAGTTTCTTCATGTTGTGTTTCAGGTATATTTATGAGACGTATATGTGTGATTGTCAAGTGGCAATATCTAATTCGCCCATATGATGTATAGGTCTGGAGCTCAGAAGAAATACCTGGGATAGAGATGCAGGTCTTGCAATTTTGTGGTGGTAGGGGGGAATGAATAACACACACACACACACACACACAATGTGGTAAATGCGTATAATGGAATATATTAACTGATAAAATATATATAAAATATATTAACTGATGTATGCTACAGTGTAGATGAATCTCTAAGATGTTATGCTAAGTGTTGGGCCTTGCAATTTTGTGGTGGTAGGGGGGAATGAATAACACACACACACACACACACACACACACACAATGTGGTAAATGCGTATAATGGAATATATTAACTGATAAAATATATATAAAATATATTAACTGATGTATGCTACAGTGTAGATGAATCTCTAAGATGTTATGCTAAGTGTTGGGCCTTGCAATTTTGTGGTGGTAGGGGGGAATGAATAACACACACACACACACACACAATGTGGTAAATGCATATAATGGAATATATTAACTGATAAAATATATATAAAATATATTAACTGATGTATGCTACAGTGTAGATGAATCTCTAAGATGTTATGCTAAGTGTTGGGCCTGCAAAGAATAAGAGGAAAATGTAGTATAGTGTGCCAGAAACCATGGGAAAGATATGTTTCAAGAAGAAAGGGAGATAAATGGATAAGAAAATTGTGGTGTGTACATACAATGAAATATTATTCAAGTATAGTAAGCACTGAAGCTACCATGTGGATGAACCTCCAAAATACACCAAGTGTGAGAAGCCCAAGTACCACATATTATATGATTCCGTCTGCCATATGAAATATCCAGAAGAGATAAATCCATAGATACAGAATGCTAACTGGTGGTTGCTCAGGCCCGAGAGGAAGGTGGAGATGGGGAGAAACTGTATAGTGGGTAAGGGATTTTGCTTCGGAGTAATAGAGATATTTTGGAGCTAAATAGAGGTTGTAGCTGTACAACAATGTGAATGAACAGCTGCCACTGAATTGCTCATTTTAAATTGGTTAATTTTTTATTTTGTGAATTTCATCTCCAAATTATTTTTAAAACAAGGAAAAAGAAAGGAAGGTAAATGACAAAAAAGCCAGTGTGAGATCAAAGCAGATAAGGAAGGAAGTTTTTCCTTTGTTTTAAAGAGCACGTATTGATGATGTAGTGGGAAGAGGCCAGTTTGTACTGGATTGAAGAATTAGTAGAATGTTAAGAAGTGGAAATATTAAGTATTGAACCTGTGAAGAAATTTGACTGTGAGAGAGAGGGGAAAGATTCATTTAACGTGTTTAACTGTCACTGCAACAATGTAGTAAAACACGAGAGGCTGGCATTCAGAGCTACCTTTCTTGCCTTAGGAAAGATTGTGAAAGGAAACATATTGGTAAGCCTAATGGTGGTAGATTGTAACATTTCCCAAACAAGTCTTTACTTTCAAAATAGGACATGAGGGGAGAACTCATCTGTTGAAAGTGAGGGAAGAGGGGTGCCTGGTTGGCTCAGTTGATTAAGCAGCTGACTTCTGCTCAGGTCATGATCTTAGGGTCCTGGGATCGCGTCCTGCGTCAGGCTCCCTGACGGGCGTGGAGTAGGCTTCTCCCTGTCTGCCCTTCCACCCCACCACTTGTGCGTGCAAGCGCGCGCGCGCTCTCTCTCTCTCAATAAATAAAATCTTAAAAAAAAAAAAAGAGGGAAGAGAAGATACAACAGAAATACAGAGGAGTGGAAGGAGCTTCAGAGTCTTTGGGGCAAATTGGAATGGAAATTGAGAAACAGGGTGTGTTTGGCCCTGTGGGTTTAACAAGCTTGGATTTAGAGTGGCAAAATCTGCGGGATTGTCTCCTTTTTCCTGAAGTGGCCATTTTTTTGGATGCAGGTGCAGAGAATGTGGCTAATACAACTGATACATTTGAAATAACTTCCGCTTTTGTGTGGGACCATAGACAACGAGAATAGCTGATGATGAACAACTGCCCCTCTTTGTTATGACACACTCTTTGATTAACTTTTGTAATGCAGAACTAACTGGCATTTGCACATTTCTTTACAGTTTACACTTTCATAGGCTATCTCATTTGATTGCCAGTGTAACAAAATGTATTATTATTTATTATTAATTTTTATTTTATTTTATTTTATTTTACATTTTTCACGCTGGAGGGTCTCACTATTTCAAAATATACTCCATTAATACACCTTATCTTTTTTTTCCCCCCTAGAGGGAGAAGGAGCATGAGCTAGGGAAGAGGCAGATGGAAAGGGAAAAGCAGACTCCCCACTGAGGGGGGAGCTTAATGTGGGGTTCAGTCTCAGGACCCTGGGATCATGGCCTGAGCGGAAGGCAGACACTTAACCGACTGAGCCACCCAGGCGTCCTAACACACCTTATCAACATGTTTGCATTACATAACATCAACTTTTCAAAAAACAAGTCTGCCCCATGCAGCAAGTCAGGCAGGAAGTGCTGAGACTGAGCCTAAGCAATGACATGCCCACCCTGAGGAGGGGCAGAGGGGTGAGGTGGCTGAGCTCCCAAGCTCTGGAGCCATGTGGCCCGGGTTCAAGTCCCGTCTGTGCTACTCCCTAGCTCTGTGTGGTTAAGGCAAGTCATACAACCTCTCTGTGCCTCAGTTCACGCATCTGCAAATCAGGGCTAACAGTTTGTCATAGACTTTTTTGAGGATTAAATGAATCTAATCCATGCAAGCAACTTAGATACAGTTCTATTATTAAAATTTCCATTTGATACAGAGTAAGGGAGGTTGAAATATGTTAAAGATCTCACATAGGCTTTCTGACTGTAAGGGTTAAGCTTTGGACCATATGCATGAAACATGCAGAACTATATTTTATTAAATGACTAAAGGTGGAATTTACCAGAATATAAGCTTGGAGAGAAAAAGACAACTCCTCACCTCTTCAGATGGCTGCCTAGAACATACACAAATGAGAGAATGGAGGTTTCTATAAAATCTGACAAATAGCAAGGCTAGATGCACTACATAAAATATATATTTTATCTTAAATCAATCCTTGGTTCATAGCTCAAAATAGCTTTTTTTTTTTTTTTCCTGGAGCACCAAAGTATGCTCTGGCATTATAGCAAGCTACATCTGGTGAGCAAAAGTAACTGAACATAATATATTTACTGACAGTAGTGTGGGGATTTTTTAAGGCAATATTTACGCTTCAAAGACCACCTAGTTGTTAAAATATACGTATCCTAGCCTCATACTAGATACTCTATGTCAGAATCTCTAGAGGTGTAGCACTGAAATCTGCAAATTTAACAAGATCCTTGGGCGACTTTTTAAAAATGTTAAGTGTTATATCCATTTTAAAAAAGTGCATATTACATAACAGTACAATGTGCTGAATTTTGACAATCTGAACACACTTATGTACCCTGCACCTTGGTCAAGAAACAAAGTATGACCAGCACTTCTTGATGTTGACTGGGTTAGCACTAGATTGTAGCCAGAAAACTCTTGAATAACTCTCTCTCACTGTCCCCACCAAGGATAATCAACACCCTATTTCTAAAAACATAGATGAGCTTCACTGTTTTTGTAATTTATATGAATTGAATCAAACAGTATATACTCTTTTTCTGACTAGCTTCTTTTACTTGGCATTATGTTTGTAAAAACTGATCCATAGGTTGCCTGTAGTTGTAGTACATTTTTTCTCAGTATTCAATAAAATTATATTGTGACTGTACCATGATTTATATATTCATTCGACTGTTGATGTTGGCTAGTTTTCTGTCTGGGGTTATTTTGAATAATGCTGCCGTAAATATTCTCGTATTTTTTTTTCTTTTTTAATACATATATTTGCATTTCTGATGAGAACACCAAAGCAAAAATTGGACAAAAGAAGGTAAGAAAGACTTTATTCAAGGGTTTCCTGGGTGGCTTAGTCAGTTAAGCATCCACCACTTGATCTTAGCTCAGGTCTTGATTTCAGGATTGTGATATCAAGCCCCACATTGGGCTCCACGCTAGCCATGGAGCCTACTTAAAAAAAAAAAAAAAAAAAAAAAAAAAAAAGTTAAAAGAAAGACTTAATTCAAGGCTGTTGTAATAGAGACCAGAATGCAGTCTAAGCTCAACTCCACTGAAACAACAGTCAGAAGAGTTTCTAAAAGCCAGTATAGGAGGATGATAGGCCATCTGTGTTTGCTAATTGGCCGTACCCAATTACCAACATTCATGATAGGAGGTACTCTTACAGCTTGGAGCTAAGCACCCACTGAAGCTAGGTTTCTGTCCTCCAGCAGAGACTGAGAGATAAGGTTGCTATCTTTTTTGTTGCTTATATTTCAAAGGGATAGTCCCCACGTCCTTAAGAAAGACAGTCTTGAGTTACAAACCTAGCAAGAGGCTTTTTTAAGTTTGTAATTCAAAGAGGCAAAGAATTTACAATAACAAGTTTTCTAAAATAATTGTTCTAGGAAAGGGTGATTGGGTACAAGAGTAAAAAAGAAGCCTAACATTTGATTGAAGATTGAGGGAAATGTTGAAGCCATCTTGGTCAGTAATATACCTAAGAATAAAATTGGTGGGTCATAGGTTATACAAACATTCACCTTTAACAGTTATGCTATACTATTTTACATAGTTGCTGTACTAATTTATACGCTTTGCAACAGTGTAGGAAAGTTCTGATTAATTCCTATCTTTAACAAAATTTGGGATTTTCCCTCTTTTTCATTTTAGCCATTCTGGTGGGTATCAGTGGTATTTCATTGTGTCCACAATTCATATTTTACTGAGTGATATTTCACATCTATGGGCTTCAAAATTTTGTCAGACAGTCTCATGATCTCCAGAGACATTTTGATGCATTTCCTCCTTAGATAAATCAATGTGGTAATATTAATAGAGTATCTAATAGTGAACCATCCTTGAATTCCTACATTGTTTATATTAAAATATTTTTATTTAGCTATTGATTTATGTTTGATGATATGTTATCGAAGATTTTTTCATCAATATTGATGAGTGAGATTAGTCTGGATAATTTTTTAAATGATATATTTCTCAGGTTTAGGTATTGATTCTAAAAATTATATAGAAATATTTACAAATTTGGGATGGCTGGGTGACTCAGTCAGTTAGGCATCTGCCTTCAGCTCAGCTCATGATCCCAGGATCCTGGGGTTGAGTCCCACATCGGGCTCCTTACTCTGCAGAGGGCCTGCTTCTCCCTCTGCCTGCTGCTCCCCCTGCTTGTGCTCTCTCTCGCTTTCTCTCTGACAAATAAATAAAATCTTTAAAAAAAGAAGAAATATTTACAAATTTGCATGTCATCTGTGAAAAGAAGGTAGCTTAATTTTCTCTATATTGTTCCAATTTTAGTATGTATATGAAACACATATCTGCTAAGTTCTTAGTTTCAGGGAGTAAGTTGTTCATTTTGCTCTACAGTTTTAACTAATATTTTTTTCTATCCTGGTTTTTACTATGACTTATTTTCCTTCTTTTATATCTTAATCCCTTCATTGTCTATTCACTTCTGTATATGCAGTGCCTTTAAGACTTTCTGGTTTATAGTGGACATCTGATAAATATTTGTCAAGTGAATGGAGAACTAAAAGAGTAAGAGTAAATTTCTTTATTTCCAGATGATTCTCATGTTCACCTAAAATTTACAACCATTAATGGGATAATTTAATGGTTTAACAAAGTTCTGTTCTATTTATAACATAGTGACATGATATATGGCATTTCTTTGCATTTCTATACATTCCCTAATGTGGAGTATTTTTATCATATTGGTATCCTGCATCAAGAGTGGGTATACAAATAAAAGACATAAATCATAGAATGAACAAGATGTGTTCAGAAAGGTATGAGGAAACCCAATAAGGAGTAGTTCCTCAGGAGCCAAAGGAAGCTATAACTTTAGTAGTAGAAAACATATTGAAATGTTGCACAGAGCTTAGGTTTTATAAAGACAGAAAATTGTCTATTGCATTGGAAATACGAAGACCTTTGGCTGTTGTTGACTTTAGTATAGTGGTGGTTGTGACAGCAGAGGTCAGACTGATATGAATTAGAAACTGAAAGGGGAGTAAATGAGCAGAGACAATGAGCAACAATTGTACTTTAGAAATACTTGGCCATGGAGAGAAGGCGAGGAGTTGCCAGGTGCCTAAAATCAATCATTAAAATGAGGGGAGATTTATTTATTTTAATTATGGTAGATACACGATTATGTTTATAATTCCAGCAGTGAAGAGAAAGTAGAAAGAGAATATTGTTTATTAAGGAGAGAGATGAAATCATTATGAAGTGAGTTGTCTAAAGAGGCAGTGGATATTGGGAATAATCTTTAAATTGCACAAGAATTAAACCACGTAAAGGCTGTAATTTGAATGGTTACATAGTTGTGACAGAACCTGTTATTTGCTTACCCAAAAGACATTTACGTATTATACAAACCTTGATTTTATTAGAGTGGCAATGTGCTCCATCATATGGAGCCAGTCTAGCTATTTTCGATTTAGGTTAGTTATAGGAATATCTCCTTTTCAAGATAATTATTTTCCTAAATTTTCTTGCACTTCTGGTCATAAAGCAAAAGTTTACGTCTTCTAGAGAGTGTGTATGTAAGTTTTCCCTTTACTGATAAAAAGAAGACACTTGACTGAAAGATCCTTTTTGCTGTCACCCTGATTCATGACATTGAATATGACTATTTTATGACCCATGGAAACTCTGAACTCTTTAAAAACCTCAAAAAATCCCAGATTTTACCTTCATATTTCCACTTTGGTCAAGTAATAAAATTACATAAAAATTAAAGCTCACTTAAGGAATATACAATAATTGTTTTGCTTCATATTAACTAACTTCTCATTACTTACATGAATGAGATTCACTAAATATTAGTTCAATAAATCAGTCAAATGTGATACATTCAGTTCATTTTATAGGAAACATGCTCTCAAATGGTTTACTTAATTCCTTAAGGTGAATTAATTCTTCCTGCTCAACTATTCGTAGATGTTATTTTTATACATTTTAATGAAAATTATTTCTTCCTTATAATGTAGTTATTAATGTATGTACTCTACCTCTTCTGTTGGTATAATCCATGAAGCTAAGTTTCAATCAATTATGTATAAGCAGAATAATGTGTACAACTTCTGTGTTATATCTGTGTGTGTGTGTGTATGTGTGCATGTGTGCATGCACACCCCCTCCTGTCCCCCTTCCCCTCCCCATCACCTTTAGAAGCTGACTCTCATCCCCTCTAAAGCTTGTGGGGATCCCTCCCCTTCTCCCTAGGGAGGCCTGGTGTTGGGGCCAGAGTCTGGCCAGAGCTGAGCCTGTGGCCCCATGGATAGCTCAGCCATTATTACTGAAATTACCAAGGAGGAGGTGTGGGGCTGCTACATGACAAAGGTACGGGGGCACATGCCAAGTCATACATTTAAATAGGAAAATCCATACCCTTCACTTCCTCTCATCCTCCTTCCTTACACTCTGAAACATGGATGGAGTACTGGTGAGTTAGCTTTGACCCTCTGGAGCCTAGAAAAATACCGTAAGGGACCTGAATCCTGGATAACCTCATGGAACATTATAGACTGTTCGCCCAGTTTTTTTCACCTATCTCTTCCAATGCCCAGCCATTATGCAAGCCTCTTCTAAACTCTAATGAAAGATGAAGAGAAGGGAGTACGTAAAGAAATCCTGAAAGTCTGAGTATTTCCCCCAAGGAAACCATATTAACCTGAAAGTGACTAGGGTATCTTGAATCTGAAATGGTGGTGTTATTTATCCACTTCCTAGCAGAAATGGAGGTGCCTAATACAATTAAATTCAGTATGGTGAAAACAGTTTTCTAGACATCAGAATTGTGACTGTGGACTTTAAACCAGATTACAATAGATAATTCATTGAATTACAGGAATGTTTCAGCACTGTGTGTTAAACCTGCGTACAGAGGGGGAGGAGACAAGAGCTAAGCTCCATTCCATAGGGAGCGCTAGTAAGAGAGAAAATATAGTATAAATGGGTAATTGACATTCAGTTTGGAAGTGTTCATCATAAACATGTGAATAAAGGGTTTAGGAAGCACACAATAAGAAATCAATTGAATCTAGGAGAATTAGAAACATCTTTTAAATTTGATTATTTGAAATAGTTCTGATAACATTGTCACTGGTTGGGAAGAAGATGCTTAAATTTTAGTCTCATCCTCTTATTAGAATAACATTCAATAGAAGTTGAAGGAGCCTTGAAATTTGGAGATTATCTTGGAGCTACTTGAAAGAAATGATTTGATTGTGATTTTGACATTTACATATATCTCAGTTGTTTGTGTGTGGGGTGTTTAACAGACAATCATTTTTAATACAATAAATAAGTATTGGGTCAAATATAAACTTTCTTGGAAATGAGACCAAACACATTTCTATAAGTAAGCTCCTTTACTTATACTATACTATACTATAATACTAAATACTAAATACTACTTTACTTTACTACTTTATATACATATACTTTACTACTTTACTTATGCTATACTATAATACTAAAGGTATTATCCTTTAATACCTATTTTTGGAGTCTGTTGAAAACCGTGTTAAAAAGGAGGTTCCTTTGAAGGATGATCATGACAGTGACCAGATTCAGGAATTTTAAAACACAGCATAGCCAGAAAAAAATTTTCCCCTGCTTATTTGTGCTTGGAACTCTGATTAAGATTTTCCTGGGCATAGCAGAAGATACATTGCTTTGATGCCACATGCCAAATTCAAACTAGTAACAACCATTCAAGCATTATAGTCTCTTAGCTATTGTATAAAGTTTATAAAGGACTGAGAGGTGATTATATCCACTTAATTTTTCCCCTGTTTATGTTAAATAGGAGATGGATAAAGGAGGAAAGGGAATCTGAATGTTGCATAAATGTAACGATAAGGGAAATAACATGCACAGATTGTGACAATCCACTTGGAAAAAAATCCAAACTAATTTTGTTCTATTTCTTCTAAGCCATCTGAGAGCCTTTCTACATTTACCAATACAGACTAAATTACACTGTGATTGAGTTTATGGAAAGATAGCAGCACATATGTAGATGAAAGCACAGACAGATATTTATGAGAAACTGGGTTTCTATAAAAAAAGGGAAAGTTGGTTGTTATTTTGAGGTATATTTGTTAATGTTTAAAAATGGAAACTTTAAAGAATATGTCACTTATTCAAACATGCCACTTTTCCTCAAAAAGAGAGAAACAAGTTTTTCATGATAGGCCGTTGTTAAATGTTGGCTTTGGCTAGTGCAGCCTTTTGTCTCTCCAGCTGTATGAATCACCTCTACAATATGTCCCTTTTGTTTGCATACTGGAATTCAGTGCCTATCTGGGGGTGGGGAAATGTGTGGAGAAAAACCTGTTACTTTGTTACCCTAGGACCAGATTGTTTCAAGTCTGTGTGTGCATATTTTATCTCAGAGTCTTTCCTTAAATCTTGGCTTTCTTTCTTTCTTTCTCACACATTTCTGCCCATCCTAAAAGAATAAACCTAGTTTTGAACCAAAAATAAAATATGTGTTATTAATAAATCAAATTCTGTAAATCCCTTCTGTTTATTCTTAAAATTGCCTATGTAAGATAGAAAATACACTGGCCTTTTATGTTCCACTTGCATGCATATCTGTTTTGTTCTTCATAAAAGTGTAGTTTCCATAATGCACTTCCATTTGTCAGTATGTGATTATAAGTCTCCATTTTTATGGGCGTCCCGTCTGTGTCTCTATTTACATATAGAAAGTTTATGTTCATTATAATTTATACATGTACGGTGTATATACATTCATTAAGATAACTGTGTTCTAGGCATTTTAAGAGCATTATTTTGTTAAATTCTTTTGGGGTTGGCACCACTTCAGCACTTCAGATATGGAAACTGATACACAGAGAAGTGAAAGGGAATTTATCTTGCAGGTAACTATGAAACCCCACTATTCATCCACATAAAGACAGTCTGGTACATAGAGGCCAGACTGGGTCCTAGTGAAAAGTGGAGACATATTTGAATCTAGGACTATGTAAGAGTCAAATTCATGTTCTTTAGATTACATCAAATGCCAACACATCTTGTCTGCAGTTTTCTCTTCTGCTCACCCCAAATAGAAAATAAATGCTTTAAAACATTATTTTATAGGACCAGCTCTCATGATAGAAATTATATGTTTTATTACTATTTTTTTTGTTTTGATTTGCTGTTTTGCCAGTTTAGATCACGCTTTTTACTTTCTGTTACAAATTTAATCTTTAAAAATTCACATGTGTTCACTATAGAATATCTGGAAAATATTTATATTAATTAAGATACAACCAATCTGAACTTCCTGCCTTGTATATTTTCAGTATTTTATCATTGTTATTATTATTATTTTTAGAGAGGAAGAGAGAGCTGGGGGGGGGGGGAGGGCACAGGGAGAAGGAGAGAGAATCTTAAGCAAGTTTCAAGCCCTGCATGGAGCCTGATGCAGGGCTTGATCTCAGAACCCTGAGATCATGATTGAATGAACCAAAATCAAGAGTCAGATGCTTAATCAACTGAGCCACCCAGGCACCCCATATTTTCAGTATTTTTGTGTATGGTTTTCTTTTGGAAAATGTGTTTGGAAATATAAACAGGTTGGTTCTTAATATGTGAAAAAAAATTTCATAGCATTATAATAAATTTGTTTTTCGTCATAGTGTTTCATCATAGTTTTATACCTGATATTTTAGCCAATCCTTTATTGTTTAGAACTTTATGTTAAATCTAGTTTTTCTTTTTGGAAATTTTTCTAATGGTGATTACTCATTCTAACACAGCAGTGTTTGAAAATGCCTTTTTACATACATCCATAAGTATTGGGCATTATGAAGTGTTTCACAGATTAGGTAGGCAAAATGATACTTCATTTTGGTTTTAACTTGTATGTGATTGCTTACTACTGTAAATAATTTTTTAAAACTCGCTTGACTCCTTTTGTCTTGGTTGATTCAGTCATCTATTATTAACTTGATTATGTTCATTCATTCCTGCAAAATGTGCATATTTAGAGTCTACTTGTAGACCAGGTTCTGCACAGTGGGGAACATACCTGGCTCCATCCTGTATAAAGCTTACGACCTCACCAGACTGATAAATAATAAACATGAAAACAAATTTATTTCTTATTATAAATTTTTATTTTCTGAAAATTGTGAATGAGATGTTGAGATAGAAAAGCAGGAAGTACCTATTAAAAACAATGTTATTTATATTTGAATCAATAAAATATGTGCATGCACAAAATTTAAAATATATAAAAGCATATACTGTGAAAAGTGTCTCTCTAGAGTCTCTTCTAAATTCTATCTTCAAAGGAAATCAATATTCAATTATTCCTTCTACATCTTCTCAGAGATATTCAGTGTGTGTGTGTGATTTAAAAAAAATATGAACTCACCTTTCTTCATTTTGTAATTTTTACTTGAAGACTATTCTCATCAGTATATACAGAGTTTCCTTGTTCTTCTCAATGGCTACATCTATATTATATATATTTCATTATATGGCTGCAACTTAATTTATATAACCAATGCTCTATTAAAAATGTTTGATTTGACAGAAATGTTTGATTTGAATTCTGTAGTCACATTTACTTATATTTTCTGTTATTAGGTTATTTTTCTTATTTTTTTACACTGAATTTGTTTTGCTTATTGTAATAATTTATATGGATATGTATTTTGTTTCAGTAAATACATACATAACTAAAGCTGATTGCATATGTATAATGCTCTGTTTTCAAAATAGCATTCATTATCTCTCTAGTAAAAAGAAATGAAAGTAATACATTTTTATTCAATTTCTCTCCTTTACCATTCAATTTTTTCTGGTTATAAATTTTTCAAAGTGTTTACTTTTATATAATGGAATATATTTACACTTCTATTATTTGATTATTACCTGTAAATGATATATTTTTATTTCTAACTATAAAATAGATTTCTTCTCAACTATTATCATATAATATCTTTAAAGTTGACTGTGTTCTACCATATAATTTCAAGATTTTATCATTTTTCCTTTTTAAATTTAGCACTACATTTAAATGTATTCTATGTCTTCTGTCAAGCCTTTGTATGATCTCATTTTTAGTAACAATAACAAGTAAAAACAAAGATCACAGGGATTTCGATTAGTCTTACTTTGAATCTGTAGATCAATTGGAGAAGAATTAACAACTTAATGATATTGAGTCTTCTGATCTCCGTGGGCAAAGTACATTTTCTCCATTGATTTAGATCTTTTAAATATTTTCCAGAAATATTTTATAGTTTTTGGTGTATGGATATTGTACATATTTTGTAAATTTATCCATAAGCACTTTGTGATTTTTCAATGCAAATGTTTTATATAGATGTCTATTTCTATATAATATGCATGTATATATATATATTTCCATAATATATATACATATATAATACATATATTTAAATGTCTGTTACTATTCATTCTTATTGCTATATAGAAATGAAATTTGATTTTTAGTATTGACCTTGTATCCTATGACCTTGCTAAATACAGTTATTGCTACCAGTATTATTATTTTTTTATCTTTGGAATTGTTTATTTAGACAGTTATAGAGTATGCAAATATATGGTTTTGTTTTATTTTAATCTGTATGCTTTTTGTTTTTCTTGCCTTATTTGGTAACTTAGATGTAATGAACAAATTCTTTAAAAGACAACCTGCCAAACTCACTCAAATGAACTGGATAACCTAGAGTTTTATATCTATTCCCAAATTAAGTTTGTAGTTAATATTTTTTGGCTAGACCCTTGGTACAGTGTTAATGGAAGTGAGAGTCATCTTAGCCTCCTTCTGGGTTTTAGAAAGAATGAATTCAGTCTGTTAACAGTATCATATAACTGGTAAATTTGTTCCTAATGCCCTTTATCAGAAAAAGGAAATTGTCTTCTATTCCTAGTATGCATCAAGGTTTTCTTATGAATGAATATTGAATTTTGGCAAACGCTTTTTCTGAGACTATTAAGATTTCTTTTTTCAATCTGTTGATATGGTGAAATAACAGACTTATTTTTAAATGTTGAACTAACCTTGCATTCCTGGATTAAATCCCATTTGTTTATGATGTATTCTATTTTTATATGTTTCTAGATTTGATTTAATATATTATTAAAGCTGTTTGAGCCAATGTCATCAGAGATATTGTTCTGATTTTTGTTGTTGGCCTTATCCTCATCCAGCTATCATAATAGGTTAGGGTTCCCTTCTCTACAACATGGCAGTTTCCTTCAAATTTGAGTCCATGAGGAGAATGTCTTTTCTCACCTTTTTAAAAGGACTCATCAGCTTGGGTTAGATCCTTCCAGAATAATCTCCCTTTTTACAAATTCAAGATCAACTAATTAGTAACTTAATCATGGGAGCAATATTCCATCATATTCTCATGCTCCGCTTACACTCAAGGAGAAGAGTTTATATGAGGTGTATAAACCTGGAGCAGGTCATGGAAGGGCATCATAGAACTCTGTCCACAGCATAGATATCCCCATCTACTATAGAAGATAAAATGTTTTTTTTATTTTCTCATTGATCATGCTATGAGTGGAAGACAGCCTTTATTTTAAAGCTAGAAACAGGGAATATCTTTTAGACACAAAGTTTATGGAGAGTGACTCTATAACATTTATGCGTAATTGGAAAATAGAAAAATAATAAGGAAACATATTTATAATGAAATAGATAAAGAATTTAAGGAAGATTTGGCAGCATATGATAAGATCCTGAGATGAGAAAAAACTTGATAAATTTAAGCAGAGACCAGAATTAATTAGGAAGGGAGTCACAAGCCATTTCCAGGGAAGAGCTTTACAAAGAGAAGGAATAAGTCTAAAATGGGGACAAGCTTGGGGTGTTCAGTGAGCATATATAGATATTACTAGAGCAAAGCTGGCTAGGGGAAAAGAGAGTTACAGGGGGAGAAATCAAGAGTGGTCTGTAGAAACAACCCATGAAAGATTCTTTAAACATGGGTTAAAATTATCAATTATTTCTAAGGGTAGTGGTAAGTAATTAGAACTTTTAAGCTGGGGGAAGAGGCATGATCAAGTTGATATGTTACTAAGATTACTTCAGTTGATATGTGGATAGTGGATTAACCAGAAAGGCAAGAGTGGAAGCTACTAGAAGAGTTAACAGGCTATTTTTATAGTACAGGAGAGAGAAAAATCATGAAGATTATGACTCGAGTGGAAATTGAGAGATGTAGACAAATTTGATGTGTGATTTTGGCTTTAAAACTCTTTTCAATTCTGAGGCACCTGGGAGGCACTGTTGGTTGAGCTTCTGACTTGGTTTCTGCTCAGGTCCTGATTTCAGGGTGGTGAGATTGAGCCCCATGTTGCTCCATGGAACATGGAGTCTGCTTGAGATTCTCTCTCCTTCTCCCCTCCTGCTCATGCTCTCTCTCTCTCTCAAATAAATAAATAAATCTTAAACAAACGAAAAAAACAACTCTTTTCAATTATTTTTTGTAACTTGAATACTTGAAATTCTGATTGGTAAGCTCTTTTTGTATATTAAAATATTTGTGTTTTTTGGTAAATATTTTTGTTTGCTCTTTGACTCTGGGTTTTCTTCATAGTATTTTTGATAATCCTGTCAAATGAACACTTTTTTTCTAGGTGCTATTTCTTTATTTTTTAAATGTAACAGCACCTGTGTAGGCTGTGGTATACATTAAAAGATGTCTATGTAGTTAAAGCTAGTATAATACAATCATATAATATGCTACATAATATACTCTATACTTAAGTGAATTATAAACAAATAAGAAATATATGATATAGTATCGTACTGTCATCTGGGATTTTCAATGAAAGAAAAGCAATCTTTTTTTTTCCCCATCCAAAGATGTTTTACTGAAGAAAGATCTCACTTAAGTGGTTTTTCAGAAATTTAATTTAATTTAATTTTTGTTCATGAGATATATACATACTTCCTTTGAATTTTAAATATATATATATTTGAAAATTCAAACTTTATTGAATAACACTAGATGATGAAATAAAGAAAAATCTTAGTTTATATTACATGGGTGTTTCTGGTGCTTTGGGACTCACAAAATAAAGGTTACTGTGATCTTCAGCATGGTGACCTTTAGAAAGAACTGACTTTAGAAAGAAGGACTCATCTTTTCATTTAAGGCTTCACTTTGCAAATCCATAAAGAGTAGCCTAAGGTCAGGCTCAGAATCCTCATTTCAGAAAGGAAGCAAATGTATTTCCAATATTAACTATAGTATTCTTTAACAGTGACAAATAAATCTGGGTATTATGAGTGTGATAAATGTGCCTGGACAATTTTGTTTTGTGAAAATTATTAATTTTGTATGTTTGCATCTGTGGACACTATAAGTAGAGATGTTCCTCTTCCCAAGTTTTGAGCCCATTGACAGGAAGCTCTTCTTCAAGCTGGGGATGGGGGGTTATTTAAAGAAACATTTCCAATATCTTGGTCCACCCCCACCTCTTTCTCCTTACCAAAGGAACAGTAATTAATATATTGATATAAAGTTGACCGTCTTTTGGAATACTGAAGTAAGGCAGTTAGTTTCTCATGTATTATCTCTATCAATAATAGGAAGAAAGGAATAATTATTTCTCTCTCATTTTTAGAGATTTCACCTGATGAAACCACCTTGGGACAGATCCTATTGTCTAGCTAGAGAAAGGGAAATATGTTTGATAGTTCCCATTTCTTCCCCAAGGTTCACTTTAATCCTTCTCTTTCCTGCTTACTCCCAGATTATATCATGGTTCCCACGCCCTCTGTTTTACTGTTGTTTTTGGCTTGTAGGGGCATCTCTGTAGGGTCCTAAAAGGAATGAGAAGAGTGAAGTCAGAACACTTATTTCCCTACCCTCTTTTCCACAAGGTTTTATTCCTGTCCTTACACTGAGATTTACTATTCATCTCAATTGTTTCTTAATCTTTGTGTCTGTGTTCCAGTGTGTTTTAATAGCCCCTCCTTCCCTTCCCTGCTTTGGGCTTGGGGTGGTGATAGAAAGTGCTACCATATCTAGGGCTACTTCATCATGCAGCTAAAGCTATACCTTTGTAGAGTGTCTTTTAAAATAAAACCTCCTTGAATTTCTATATTTTAAATGTAGCATCTGGCATGAGAGGGCTGCCGTTTCCAATGGTTTCTTGAAAGGAAAAAAAAAAGCGATTGGCCTTTCGATTCTAACCACTGTCAGCACCGAGATTGTCTTTTGCTTACTTATATGGAGGATCCAGATTTTGTTGTATGATAAAAGCTGGGCTACTGAAATATTTATTTTAAGGACAACATTTGCAAGGAGGCCTCGCCCTCCCAAAGTAGTCATAAAATAATGAGAGTGGAAACTCTTTACAATTGGAGGCTCTGTTTTTTAACTTTCACTTCTGCTAATAAGTTCTGCTTATCAAAACCAGGACTAAATGGACAATTGATGGCTAAAAGCCAGAATTATAAGATTGGATACAAGGCTATCTATACATGGTAAGAAAACATGCTATCATATTAATAAAATATAATTCAGACCCTTTCTATTGGTAAAGTAAGAATTTCCATATTGATAGATAACCCTAGTCCTCAAGGTTCTCCCTCTATTCTCCTAATGAATGGTTTCACCTCCTTATTATTATAGGGTTGGGGGCAAGTGGTGGCTCTTCAGGTGACTAGTGCCTTGGACTAGGGTCAATGTTGGAGCTCACACTACTTTTCCCAATTCCTAAGTGCTACTGAGACTAGGTTAGTCCACCTTAGTTATAGAAAATTTACAAGGAATTAAAAAAAAAAGTGGAATGCAACTATATAAATACAGCATGAAACATTTATCTCATCTTTAACTTGGGGAAACTTTTAGGAATTTTTCTTGAATAGTTATCAACATGTGGAAGAGGCCTGCCTTATTTCTTATAAATGTTGAGATGGCTTCTAAACATATGTAGAAATTTCAAAATATATACTCTGGAAAGGTAGTCTCAGAAGACTAAGGCATTTAGTGTCCCTAGTATAACTTCTGCCTTTTTGGCAGAATTTAGAATCTCAAATATAGAAACCCTCTTGTAGCTTAAATTTCAGGCTACTCCATCCACTACATTCTAATCGAACTTTTCTCAAACACACCAAGCATTACTATTTCCTCAGCTTGGACTTCTTTTTTATAAAAGTGTCCTCCTGGCCAACTCCCTCACTCAGCACTTGGGTCATCAAGAGATACTCTCCCCTGACACACTCTCTAAAGGGACTCCCTTTCAGTTTTTCTTGAGCTCTTTGGCTTTTTCTTTACAAGACTTCCACCATTTTATGTACATATGTATGTATGTATTTAGGTGTGTATATGTATATGTATTTGTGTATTGTCTGTCTTTTCTACCAGAGCATAAGCCGTATGAGACAGAGACTCATTTGTATTTCAAAGTTAGAGTCTGGTACATAATAAATCTTCTGGTACATAAGTAAATATTTATAGCAGAAAGGAATAATCCAAAGTTGAGATACATACTGTCAGTAGCAAAATGGTGATATTATAATGGCCTTAAACACTGAGAAGTAGCAGGGTAGTTGTATTTATCAGAGATCTCCAGAGAAACAGGACCAACATGTGTGTGTGGTGAGAGAGGGATAGAGAATGAGAAATTAACTTTTAAGGCATTGGCTCATAAGATTGTAGAGGCTTTGCGAGTCCAAATCTGGTGGAGTAGATTGGCAAGGCTGGAGATTTGGGGAATAGTTGAAGTGCAATCCGAAGCCAGTTTGCTAGAAGAATTCCTTATTGCTCAGGAGAGGTCAGTCTTTGATTTATTAATGCCTTCAACTTATTGAAAGAAGCCCACCCACATTACGGAGGGTAATCTGCTTTACTCAATATTTGCCAACTTAAATGTTAATTTCAGCCAAGAAAGCACTATCACAGAAACATCCACAATAATGTTTGACCAGCCAAGTTGACACATAAAATTAACCATCACAGTAGCCTTGGAGAAATAGCCATAATAGAACTGCTAAGGAACAACTGAAAATATGAAATCAAATAATTTTTTAACACAGAAGGGTTTATGGTTTGTCAGAACACAAGAAGTAAGCAAATGTAATTTGATAATATAATGCTATTGTTATGTAGGTTAAAGTATAAATTAAGCTGCTGTAGCAAATATACTCTTAAAATGTAGTAACTTAAATAAAATGAGAGTATATTTTTCCCATAATAGTTCAGGGAAGGTAGGCAGATTATACTCTAAAAGTTTACTCAGGAACTCATCGTAGGTTAGTAGCTAAGCTGGTAGGTTGATACTACTCAACTTTCATTGTCAACATGTGGTTTCCATGCCTGGACTTAAGTTTGCTGATTGATCTGTACTCATCAACATGATAAACAGTAGTTCATCAATACCATGTTCATGTGCAGCCCATGCAAAGTGGGCAGGAAGAAATCTAGGAAAAGAAGCTTCAAATGTAAGATAGATAACCTAGGAATTGAATATATAACTGCCATTCAATTCCCCTTTTACTGAACTTAGTCACATGAGTACACCTAGGTTTAAGGCTGAAAACTATAGTCTCAAGTTGAGCAGATACATGCTTAGCTAAAGGTAAGTGAAGAGGGATAATTACTAAAAGTATGAGTGAAGAAATGCATCCTGGGGAATAGTTAACAATTTCCACTCTCCAGTCTCCTTGGTCTTAAGGGTGCCCATGCTCAGTATTCCCAAGAGATCACTATCACTAAGGGAGGGTAGTACATATAAATGCAAAAACACCTTTCCATTTGAAAAAGGAAAAAAAAAATAGGAGACATGAGAGTTACCAGTTCATATCAATGATGAGATCTTGCTGAAAAGAAATTGCACAAATTCTGTCCTGGCAGTGGAACAAGTTTCTTTATTAGACAGTGATACTCTTTTTTTGGAAAGAAAGAACTTAATCTTGTTCTCCATGAGCCCCGATTTGGCCTTTTAGATCAGTCTTCTTTGTTTATTATCTTCTGTGACTGTATTGGAGTAGGCATTACAGAACTGTCTAGTTTCTACTGCCACTTCCTGCTAGTGTAGATTTGAAAGTTTAGGAATAATTTTAGGATTCAAACTATCACATGGGTTTTCACAGCTTGGCTGGATATTTCTTTGACAATGTAATTTCTTTAAAAACTTAATTCACTTCAGATTAATATAGTTTCAATAACGTTCATATACCATCAGTCATTCCAAAGTTAATTTTTGGACATAGTTCTCTAAACCTGTATTAAATACTGGCTTCTATTTCAGAATGATCCCCTTTCTCCCTAATTTCAGTGGTTACAATCTGAAAAAAAGAAGGAAGAAAAAAAAAGGTTAGTGGTGTAAGATATACTCCTTAATTGGATCTTTACCATTAGGCTAGCTTCCATTTTTCTATTTGAAAAGTCATAATGAGAGCTGTTTGAGAAGTGTCTGCAGCATTATTTTCCATTGTTTGAGTTAAATAAGCAGATGACTTTTCCACCCCTGCCTACTAAAAATTGTTACACTAACTGAGTCCAAAGGTTAGATAAAATCTTCCTTAAGGAATTGTAGTCTGTTCCATCTCTGCATAGAAATTTGTCATTTTTTTGACTGGGCTTATCTATTTCTTATAATTACTTGCTAAAAGCATTAAGGAACATTAAATACTGGCAGCATTCTGTTTTTATCCCCAAGCCCCAGAATCACATTCTCTTTAAAGCATTTGGTCTATTTTCTAAGTTATTGCAGATAAGAGTTTAAATACTTGATCATAACGTAACAAGGCTCATAGTTTTCCAGTTTGCAATATAGGTTTTCTTAACTATCCACTGAGGCAAAGCCTAATCTTTTATTTTTTGTTTGTTTAACTGGTAGCATACTATTCCATTGCCAGTTTTGGCATTATTTAGTGTGAAGGTAAAACTATGATATCACTAAGACCCCAGAACACTGTGGCTTGAAGAAGCCAGCAGTTCTTTGTTTTTGTTTGTTGTTTGTCTGTTTTTGTTGTTGTTGTTGTTTTGTTTCCCTTTATTTCTCTCTAAAAATAGTCCAGGAAGGGTGTGTGGGTCCTGGTCCAGTTGATTATCCAAGATTTTTTTTTGCCAGGGTGGCTTTTCATCAACATGTGGTTTGCATGTCTGATTTTAAGATCTAGTGCTACGTTTTGTTTCTGTTTTGTTTCAAGTTTTTATTGAAGTTCTAGTTAGCTGACATATAGTGAAGATCTAGTGTTTCTTGCTTGGACAAGGTAGATCACTAACACCCCTCCTGAATTTTAGCCAGTGGGAAGGGAAAAATGATAAGATAAAATCCAGGCAGGAGATTTTGACACAGAAGATGTCACAGAAATTGCCTATGTGACTTCATCTCAATTTCATTGGATTAAAACTTAGTCATAAAGTAAACATAGCTACAAGGGTGAAAAGGACTCAGTTAAAATTTGGAAGCCATTTCTTTTAGTGAAAGAAGATATGGAGAATGGATACTGGTAGATCATCTTTGCCATCTAAGGGCATTGGATTTCTCTGTCTGAATCTAGTATGGAGAGGATACTCTCAAAATGAATTAGAGACAAAATAAATTAATAAAAGTAAAATGTATAGTGAAAACTTTCTTACTCTAAGACAACGTGACAGGGAGCACTAGTTAGAACTAAAGATACAAAATGGAAAGTGTGAATAAAGTGGGAGAATTTTCTTACCTTAATAAAAATGACTTCATGTTTCAAGTGTTAGACTAAGTGATATGACACTTTCCGTCATTCAACGATCCTTTAATATTGGCTGACAACACATACTTTGTTTAGACTATAAACAGGACCAATACATGAAAAGGTGACATTTCGTTGAAGGAAGATATATTAAAAACCTGTATTTTGAAAATTTCTTAGAAATTTATTTCCAGAACTTCTCTTTCTTTTCCTTCATTCTGAGTGTCAATATCCTTTTCTTTCTGCAATTGCCTCTATAGCCTAAGAAAAATCATTAAAGGGGCTCATCTGAACCTGTAAGTTATATTTTTTCCTGCCATTTCCACTCATTAATTATTCCATATCAGTTATTTAGGTGCACTATTCTAAAGAAAATACTCTCTAGTTGTTCTGGGATTCAGTGTGAAGACAGGAGCCCCATAAATGATGGCAGACTTACTGGCAAAATTATTTACTTCCTTAGAAAACAAGCAATTTCTATTGAAAAGCCATTATTGGGTTTGTTTTCTGCTATTCCCCTCTCACCTCAAGTGACCAACATATCATTTAGAAAATAATGTAAAAACCACATTCAAATTACTTTAGATACACAAATGCATCAAAACAACATTTATTCTATCACATACACTATTTTCTGTTCATTCTTATTTCCAATTGACCAGAATTCTCACTTTCCATTACCATATAAAGAAACAAAACATTTCCTGTTATACATTGTGTAGAATCTGTGGTTGGTATTTATTACATCTTTTGTATTATGTGAAAATAAAGATACATGTATGTGAGTGTGTCCATGTATGTATATGTGTCTGCTTTTAGGCCTACGAAAGTTTACAAATACATAGAAAGTTTCGAGAGAATAAAAACATTAGAAAATATTAAGTTGAATATATACTATTCTATTTTAATTTTTAATCATGTACCCATATCTCTTTATCATTATAAATCTAGTAATAAAATAAATTTGAAAATAAAGTTAAAATAAAACCTATAAAAGAAAATGAATATTTTAACTAATAATACCCTTTTGCATGTAACAAATTCATGATTTAATAAAACAAATACAGTTCAGTGAACTTGTTTAGTTCATACTATAGCATCAGGTTTCTACATCTATAATGTGACTACAATGTAGCAGTTTTGATGACATCAGTTTTAATAAAATAGTGTTCTCACGTGTTCTACTCTCACATGTCATCTGAGAGATGACAAATAAGTAGATATTTTGCTTTTCACCTATTTATTCTTATATAGAGAATGAGTAATATGTGTTCGTGAAATTTGAGGAACATGCCAGCTTTTATTAGGCAATTTTAATCCCATATGCCTATATTGAATGTCACCCACCTGTGCACTGGTTAATAGGCAGACAGACCTTGATTCAGGCTGTGGAACTGGCAGGTACCTGTGAACTGGTTTTAGCCCCTCTGGGCTCCAGTCTGGGAGCACCTGGAGAATACTGACTTTAGAAGATACCCACAGATGAGAGACCCTTGGAGAAGTCAAGGTTTCCAGAGGAGAAATTTCAACACTCAGCTGGAAAAGGAAAACAAAAATACAAATTTGGAGATAGTGGAATGGTAAAGGAACTCTAACAGCATCATCCGTCCCCATAAGGTTGTGCAGCTTAGAGATAGAGGAGGCCCACAGTCTCTCCCATGGGAGAAAGGGAGAATAGTGAATGAGTACCCAAGTTTCCCAGCTCTGTGGGATGCTGCTAAGGAAATCCATTTCTGTCTCACATACCAGAGTATTGAAGTGGGAGCTCCATGCCTAGGATGGAGGGAGGACATCAGGAATGAGGCAGATAAGAATATCAAAGGGCACTAAAGGGACAGAGATCCTACTATGTTCTGGGTTCTGGCAGTAGCGCATTTGTCCTCTGCTGGGAGAACTTCACCTAAGGATTCCCTTAATTGGCTCACACACACCTCTAATCTCTCAAGTTCAAAACCCACATTTCTCCCCGCTTCAGCTGGTTTCTTCTGTGCAATCCCAAGGGCAGCCCATGAGAGCAAATTCAGGTAGACAGGGAACCTGTGCAGAAAACAGGCCAGGGTCTGTGGATAATAGAGAAACCACAATCCATAATCTTAAACTGTAATGCCACCTTCAAGGGGGGAAATTTTTTTCTAGTATCAAGTTTGGTGAGTTTTAAGAACTAGAGAAGGTATACAAGCTTAAGAATTTTGCCACAGAGGGTGCAAGAAGTGTGAAACAGGTATATCTATACAAGGAATATCTATCTATATCTATACTTTCTCTGAGAGAAAGTATCTAAATTTATAGCACGGCCAACAAAAAAAATATATTCTACCTGAAGGCAGCTAGTAATGATTGGAGGAGGTGACTATTGTTTCAAATGCAAAAAAAGCAATATAAAACTCCAGTTAACATGAAGAATCAAAGACATGTGAGGTCAGCAGAAAATCACAATATTCCTCTTGTAACTGAACACAGTGACATGGAGATCTGAAATTTTCCTGTTAAAAAATCCAAAGTAACTATTTTGAGAACACTCAATAAAACCACAGAACAAAGATAATTCAAAGAAATCTAGAAAATACTACATGGACAAAATGAGTAATAAAGAGTTATAAATCATAGAGAATGAAGGAAGTGAAGAATGCAATAGAGAGCATCAGTAACAGAATAGATCATGCAGAAGAAAGAATCAGTGAGTTAGAAGATAGGAATTTTGATATAACACAGAGAACAAAGAAAAACAAAGCAAAGAAAGCCTACTTGTTCTATTAGCCTTTATCGAAAGAATGGGTATCAGAACATAGGAATTTCAGAAGAAGAGGGCAGAAAGTCTAATTTTAAAGATAAGTGTTGAACTCTTACCAAAATTAGGAGACTTGGACATTCAAATCCATGAAGCTAAAAGATCACCTCATTATTTCAATCCCAAACAATCTTCTCTCAGACACATTATAATGAAATGGTAAAAAAAAAAAAAAAAAAAAAAAAAAAAAAAAAAAAAAAAAAAAAAATAAGTAAAAGACAAAGCGTGAGTCCTAAAAGTGGTAAGAGAAAAAAAGAGTGCCAAATACAAAAAAATCCTCATTAGGCTATTAGCAGATTTGTCAGCAGAAATCTTATAGGCTAGGAGATGTGGGGTGAAATATTCAAAGTGCTGAAAGAAAAATATTGCCAGCCAGGTATAGTTATCTTTCAGAAATTAAGAGATTTTAAGTTTTTCCTAGACAAACAAAAGCTGTGGGAGTTCACCACTGCTAGACCTGCCTAACAGGAAATAGTGAAAGTTTTTCAAGCTGAAATGGAAAGATGTTGATTAATAACATGAAAACATACAAAAATATACAGCACATAGTAGAAGCAATTATATGGTCAGATGCAAAAACCTCTAATTTTGTAATGTGATGGTGTGTTAACCTCTTACCGATAGTTTAAAGATTAAATAAAAAGATTGTTAAAAAAAACTATAGATACCATAATTTGTCAATGAATATACACTATAAAAAGAGGTGAATGATGACATCAAAAATATAAATTGGGAGGAAAAGGTCGAATTTTTTGTGATTGATGTTAAGTAGCTATCAGTGTAAAACAGACTCTTGTATAAGATGTTATTTGTGAACCTCATGGCAACAACTAAAGCAAAAACCTATAGAACATTTATAAAATATAAAGGGAAGAGATCAGAGCATACCACCATGGAAAAACCACCAATCTACAAAAGAAGGCAGTGAAAAAAGAAAAAAAGGAACAATGGAACAGCAAAACAGGAAGCAATTAATAAGACAGCAATAGTGAGTCTATTGCTAATTACTCTAAATATAAATAGATTGAATTCTCTAATCAAAAGGTACAGAATGGCTGGATGGATAAAAAAGAGAGAGAGACCCAATTATATCCTGCTTATAAGGGACTTGCTTCAGCTTCAAGGGCACACATAGGCTCAGGGGCAAGCAATGAAAAAAGATATTCCATACAAGTGGAAGCAAAAGGAGAGCAGAGGTAGTGATACTTCTAACAGATAAAATAGACTTTAAGCCAAAAATGGTAATAAGAGACAAAGAAGGTCCTCATATAATCTTTATATGAAGGTTTCAGCTCATCAAGAAGATATAACAACTATAAATATATACCCACCCAACATTAGAGCACCTAAATTAGTGCACCTAAATTCTAACAGATCTGAAGAGAGAAATAACACAATAACAGTAGGCAACTTCAATACTCCACTTTCAGCAATAGATAGATCATCCGGAGAGAAAATTAACAATGAACCATTGGACTTGTTCCATACTTTAGACCAAATGGATCTAACGGACATATACAGAACATTCCATCCAACAGCAGCAGAATTCACATTTTTCTCAAGTGCCTACAGAACACCCACTAGGGTAGATTACACGATTGTCCACAAAACAAGTTTTAGGAAATGTGAGAAGACTAAAATCATTTCAAGTATCTGCTTGACCACCTTATTATAAAATTTGAAATCAAGAAGAGGAAAACTGGAAAATTCACAAACGTGGGAACTAAACAACACTGAACAACTAATGAGTCAATGAAGAAATTGGAAAATAAAAAAATCTCAAAACAAGTGAAAATGGAGATACAACATACCGAAACCTATGGGATGCTGCAAAAACAGTTCTTAGATTGAAGTTTAGAGCAATTAATGCATATACTAGGAAAAAAAAGGAAGATTTCAAATAAACCACCTGTGTTTATACTTCAGGGAACTATGGGAAAAAAATAGGCCCAAAGTTAGCAGAAGGAAGGGAATAATAAGATCAGATTGTACAGTATGAAACAGAGACCAGGAAAAACACAATAGAATATACTAAAAAAAAAACCTAAGAGCTGACTTTGAAAAAACAAGCAAAATTGATAAACCTTTAGCTAGCCCGATTTAGAAAAATAAAGAGGAATCAAATAAAATGAGAAATGAAAGAGGAGACATTGCAGCTAGTATCACAGAAGTACGTAGGATCATAAGAAACTACTATGAACATTTATATGTCAATAAATTGGATAACCTGGAAAAAGTGGACAAATTACTAGAAAGATACAATTTACCAAGACTGAATCATGGAGAAATTAAAAAAAAATCTGAACAGACCAATAATGAATATGGGGATTGGATTAGTAATCAAAAGCTTCCTAACCCACGTAAGACCTGTACCAGATGGTTTACCAGTGAATTCTACCAAGCATTTAAAGAATTACTCCAATGTTTCTCAAAATTTTTCAAAGTATTAAAGAACAGGAACATTCCCAAACTTATTTTACAAGGCAGCATTGCCCTCATACCAAAGCCACATAAGGATACTACAAGAAAAGATAGTCCAGTATTCCTGGTGAATAATAGATGTAACAGTTCTTAAAATATTAGCAAGCTAAATTGAACAGCACATTAGAAGGACAATATAGCATAATCAAGTGGGATTTAATCCTGAGATTCAAGAGGTATACCTTTCATAATGTATACAAAGATGAAAATTACATGAGTATCTCAACAGATACAGGAAAAGCATTTGACAATTTACAACATCCTCTCATGATAAAAATCCCCAACAACTTGGGTACAGAAGGAACAAACATAATAAGGGTCACATACAACAAACCCACTGCTAACATATCAGTGGTGAAAGGCTGAAAGCTTTTCTGCTAAGATTGGGAACAAGGCAAAGGTGCCCACTCTCACCAACCTTATTCAACCCAGTAATGAAAGTTCTACCTACAGTAGTCAGGCAAGATAAAGAAACTAAAGGCATACAAATCAGAAAGAAAAGTAAAATTGTCTTATTTGAAGATCATATGATCTGATACACAGAAAATCCTAAAGACTCAACCAGAAAACTGTTGGAACTAATCAATGATTTTAGTAAAGTTCCAGGATATAAAATCAACATAAAGAAATCAGCTGTGTTTCTATAAACTAGCAACTCAATATCTGAAAAAGAAATTAAAAAAAAAATCCCATTCACAATAACATAAAAAAATACTCAGAAATAAGTTTAACAAGAGAATGAAAGATTTATACACTGAGACTTACATGACTTTGATGAAAGAAATTGAAGAAGATACAAAGAAATAGCCCACGTTCATGAAGGCATCATACTTCCTATTTCAAACTATACCACAAAGCTATAGTAATCAAAACTGTATGGTGCCAGCATAAAAATACACACATAGTTCAATGAAACAGAATCAAGAGCCCAGAAATAAACTCTCACATATGAGGCCAACAAATACTTGACCAGGAAGCCAAGAATATTCAATGGGGGGGCGCCTGGGTGACACAGCGGTTAAGCGTCTGCCTTCGGCTCAGGGCGTGATCCCGGCGTTATGGGATCGAGCCCCACATCAGGCTCCTCCGCTATGAGCCTGCTTCTTCCTCTCCCACTCCCCCTACTTGTGTTCCCTCTCTCGCTGGCTGTCTCTATCTCTGTCAAATAAATAAATAAAATCTTTTAAAAAAAATATTCAATGGGGAAAGGATAGTCTCTTACAATGAATGGTGTTGGGAAATCAATACATACATTAGACCACTATCTTACAGTACTCTAAAAAATAACTCAAAATAGATTGACAATTTAAACATAAAACCTGAAACCATAAAACTTCTAGAAGAATATAGAAGAAACCTCCTTGAGATTGGTTTTGGTAACGATACTTTGGATATGACCTTTGCACAGAGACTTGCAGGATGTGAGGGATCAACAGGCAAAGAATAATTTCGAAAGAAACATGGATGTGAGGGATCAATAGGCAAAGAATAATTTCGAAAGAAACATGAAAAAATTTATGAAGGTTTTTTCCTATTTATTCCTTCTCAACAGGCAAAGAATAATTTTGAAAGAAACATGAAAAAATTTATGAAGGTTTTTTCCTATTTATTCCTTCTCTAAATCCTTTATCAACTTAGTTATTTTTATCAGAGTGAGACTTTTTAAAAATTATATATCACTGAAAGAGTTATACATTGAGACATTTGTTGAGCATTGTAGCTCCCTGCAGAGTTGGATAAAAGTTTGGGCAAACAAAAGGCTTCACAAAAAGATTACAAGGAAAATCTGGGGGAATGAAATGTCCATAGGAACTTTGCAAACTTTAACCATATCCCTGGAAATCTAGAAGGCAATGCATGTATGTGTGTACGGTTGTGTACATGCCCAGCACTGTGTGTGTGTTCAGGAATGAACCAGGGCCACATGATTTTACCTCTGGCCACTCTTGAGGTTCTGCTCAAGAAGGGAGTAAAAGCAAAGGCACAGTTGTAAACTGCCTGGCTGAGTGTTAAAAGTGTGCCCCAGTTGGTACACAGATCATCCCCACAAAGAGTAGGAGATTTATTGGTTCCAGGCACATAAGGAAGCCTCTGTCCAATCATTACCTGACCACTAAGTGACTAAACAGAGATTTCAGTGACCACACGTGACAAAGAATGCAGACCAAAAAGGATTCAGAAAAATCACTAAACAAAGAGTTGTTTTGTTGTTGCCTCCCCCTACCCCACCCCGTACACTGTCTTATCTCAATATTATCTAATTTCCCTTTTTCTTATTTATGCTTTATTTTTGGCTCTTTATCTCATAACTGAGGCTTTCCTCAGATTTCCTGTGACCAGTGGCTATCCGTCATATTAAAGATTAAGACACTGAAAGCTGACTGGAAGCTGGCTATGTGTGGGAAAGTCTTGTTGACTGACTAGTCAGCTTGGAAGGAGAATGCAAAGCATTCAAAGAGGTTGGAGGACTAAACAGCCATGGGACTTTTTTACAAGACCACGAGGGAGGACAATTCCTAGAGGAAATGCTCTAGAATGGAAAATGATGGGAAATGCAGTAGAGTAAAATGAGAATTGAGCGGAGGCCATTTGATTTGACAAAAAAAGAGTGTACAGATGGCTGTTGAGAGAGGAATTTCAACAGAATAATAGAGGTGTAAGCAGAATGTCACAGAAAGAGTGGGCGGGTCTGTGGGTGGAGACAGTGTTTTTTGGAATCTGATTTTAAAAAGAAGGAAAGTGAAGACTTTGAAAGATCATAGTTTGAAGAGGAGCTGGTTTTATTGTGTTTGTTTTGGCGCTGTCTCCATTAAAAGCAAGCAAACCCAAATGAAACAAGGCAGTAGTCATTTAAAATCTTTCACTTACCAAAGCTCCTGCCAGAGTTATGCACAAAATAAACTTATAGGTTTTAATTTCATCTCTAATGTTTTTTTTTTTTTCTAAGTCTTTTGGTTTATGTGCTCATCTATAACATTACCCAGAAACAGACACAGGAAGAAGGAAGAAAATCCAAAGTCCTAAGTCATTCACAGTTTGGAATATTGTTCCCCTAAAACTGTATCCATGGTTTGAGATTTTTTTTTTTTTATAAAATTTTATTTATTTATTTGATGGAGAGAGAGAGAGCACATGCAGCAGAAGAGAGAGAAGCAGCCTCCCTCCTGAGCAAGGAGCCCAATGCAGGCCTTGATCCCAGTGTCCTGGGATCATGACCTGAGCTGAAGGCAGTCGCTTAACCTACTGAGGCACCCAGGCATCCTTCCATGGTTTAAGATCTTTAAAAAGGGGTCAGGGCTATCTTTTCTTTGGAGTGAAGTTACATAAAATAAAGTTATACAACGTTGGGCCAATATATCTAATATAATAAATATATCTTTCCTGCCTTCCTTTCTTCCTCTGCCCTTCTTTTTTTCCTTTCCCCCTCCTTCCTATCTGCCTTCTTTTAGTAATATAATCAATAGATTCAAAACAAATATGTTGAATTGAATGATACATGTACCTATCTAAACATATATTGGTATGGTATGTGTGGGTATATACATACATATGTATAAGTATAGAAAGAGAAGGAGGCTGGAATGAGACTTTTATGACTATCACCATATTTTAAAGTTTGTATTCAGCTGCTGACTGACAGAATAATAGCAGAAAAGTATAAGAGGACTTATAGAAAAGTATTTTATTGAATGTGTCTGATGAAGATACCATAAAAGTGTCAATCATTCTAATATTGCAGTGTTACTTTTTTGTCATTACTTCAGATTGGAATGCCTATTTGAAACCTAGGATCAGCATAAAAATGGTAAATTATGAAAATTTTTCTAAGACAATGCAAACTTGGTGTCGCCATTCTTTTTGGTGAGTGGAGAGATGATCAGGCTATTTTGGGCTAATTGGTGGTCTCCTAAGAGCACTTAGGACAGGATAGGGCATGGCAAATTGAACATTTATTATACTCCATTGAAATGGCATTTCTAAGTGTATGTTGAGCTATGACAGTAACCCAATTTAATACATCATCAATAATTTTTTTGCTGTCAAATCGACATTTTTGCAAAGGATTTTATTATTTATTTTGTCAAATAGGACCCAGATGTTGTAAGGTCTTAGAAAATGGATTTTTTTGTCATATATATATATATATATATATATATATATATATATATATTTGTTTTTCCAAAATTGTCTAGCTCATAGTTTTCCCCATACGAGTTGCATAATAGAAGCTTATTTGGTAATGGATGGTTGGATGGGTGATTGGATAGATGGATGGATAGGTGAATAAATGGATAAATGGAAATATGCTCCAATAAAATCTACAATAATGTAGATAACAGTACAATTTAAAATCTTAAAGGTAGTGATCAAATTTCCATAACTTCTTTGTTCAACACTATTTATTTTTAAGTTATGGATAGAAAATGTTATTCATTTATTTAAAAAGTCTTACAATGAGTTATTAAATAGCAAATAAGAAGTATCACTTTTCTAATTTTTTTTTTTTTATTTATTCGACAGAGATAGAGACAGCCAGTGAGAGAGGTAACACAAGCAGGGGGAGTGGGAGAGGAAGAAGCAGGCTCATAGTGGAAGAGCCTGATGTGGGGCTTGATCCCATAACGCCGGGATCACACCCTGAGCCGAAGGCAGACACTTAACCACTGTGCCACCCAGGCGCCCCTACTTGTCTAAATTTTTACCCAGCCATTGTCTTTTTACCAATTATACTAGAGAAAAGCTTTACCTATCATATTACCACCTGGGGACATTCAGAAATCTTTAAGAGCATTGGTTTCCATATTCCTAAGGGCACTTATCCCATCAACATTTGTGAAATAGTTACTTGTTTTCCCCATAATGCAATATAAAGCTACATGAGGACAGGAAAATGTGATTCTTTTTGACATCTTCTGTGGTAACTTGCATTGAACAAAATGTTTATTCCTTTAGCCCATCCATTCAATCTTGCATCAGCTATAGATGATTGACAGTTTCCTAGTTTTTCCCTGAGTGCTAGATTTAGATAGGTTAAATGATACAGGCTCTAATACTGGAAGTTTCAGCACTTTATCTAGTTGATCTCAAGACCTTCTTGCCATAAAATGAAATGCAGCATTTTCTTTTAAATAGAAGATCTTAAAATCCCACATTGAGAAGTTTTTAGAAAATGTCATTAGTCCTCTTGAGATAATTGGGGATACCCTGGGGTGCCCACAGAAATGGGGTTGACATTGACTCATGTAGGATATTTCTATTCTAGTCTTTTCTGTTGAGAAAGGGGTAGATTCAGGCAGTAATTTTTCAGCAGGGGTTCTACCAGTATTTTTGTTGGGACAATTCATCATTTTATTACAGAATTTAAAATGCTCCCCACCCTTTCAAATGCCCCTAATGAGTTGAATTTCCTGAGGGTAGAGACCACTCAGCTAAGGTTTGATTATGGGGTAATTTTGACAATGAAATGGGGATTGATGGTTTGGATATGTTTGACGGAACTACATTTTAAACAGTTGGTGATGGATTATGGTTGTGCTTCAGATTCTCTGTTCAATCTTTGTGCTGTTCAAATGCCTTAAGGGTAAAAGACTTTAAAAATCATAACACAATTTCAACATATTAAAGTTATTGCTAATATAACTTTATTTCTTTCTCACAATATCAGTATGCAGTAGGGGGTTGCAAACCTGAATCTAGGTACTGATTCCATTGGAGATATATTCATTTAATTGATAGGAATAAATACTTTAATAATATCCAAATCCAGAGAGTATGTCAGGAGAAAATCACAGAACATTTTAGAGCACTTGGATGATTTTTTAGAAAATGTTGGGGAACATTCAAGGCGCCACGATGTCTAATATCAAATAAAATATATATATATATATATATATATTTAAAATTATGGTTGTTTTCTTTTATAAGCCTTTTTTGGCTTACAAAATAATTTTTATTTATCTAATATACCTGAGTACTTGCATGTTATGGGCTTTCTTTTCATCAGAAGCTTTCCACTTTATTTCTCCCTCAGTAAAAATGAGTCACTATGTTTTCCTTGTTTACCACCTTTTAGCTGTGTCTGTAGACTGTGAATGCTGAAGTTGACTTCTCTCTCTCTCGTGTGGGGACAAGGCAGTCAATAACTTTAATGAGAAGATTTGATGCATAAATATTACAAATCTGGTATCTAGGTGATGGGATGTTAGAAAGAGAAATAAATAGTGTAATTGAAGCAAGTGGGATATTAATGGAACTGCAGGAACTGCTATCTAGTTAGGGAAGAGAGTACACTGTGCTGCATGTTTAGTTTTCCTGATCAGAATGGAAGCTTTTCAAGGACAAAAACTGTTTCCTGTAGCACATAAAGAAAGGAACAGAAAGTCACTGATAAATACTCTTTGATTTGATTATTTGTATATTTCCAATTAAGAATAAAAATGGCCAAAAAAAAGAAATTAAAAATAAAGAGCCATCAAAAATGCAAAGTAATTATAAAATAGAAACTAGCATAAGCCTTTTACATTTATCTTGACTGGCTTTTTAAACAATATGTGGACTGAAAAAGAAAATAGAGCTTCCAACTGAGTTGGAACAAATTTGATCCACATTTCTCCTTTAGTGAAGTACAAAATATGTAAACTAATATGGGTAGACTTTCTTGGAAGTAAGCCCTTTTCTACTACATTATGTGTAATGTTTTTGCACCTGTTTTTTGCTGCAATTTTACCAACAAGGGGTCTAGGGAAGCACTGCTTCGTACTTGGCCTACAGCCAAACCAATAAACAAAAATGTCATTAATCACTGTCACTTGTCAATTCTCCATTTAAGAAATTGTCTCTTTTCATTGTTGCTACTAAAAACACAAGGGAGATTGATAAATTTTGTTTTGAAGAGCTGAGCTAAGTTTTGAAAAGTGAAAATGTTTTTTTCAAAGGGAAAATGTGGTATTTAAAGGTAGATTACAGCTGCAATTGAGAGTGTATCTGTGAGAGTGAAACCATGAATATATATATGGCTGGTCATCCACAAGACTGTGCTGAAAGGAATCTGCATTTAAGCAGTGCTATTTCTACAGGCCATTTCTTGCAGGTGTGAATTGAAAGATCAGATATGGTGTGGGACAGCAAAGTATGTATGCTTCCCTGCCCTGCCTCCCATGTTTTAACAATGTAACGGGATCACAAGCCAAGAGCAAAATGATCAGTCTTCACAATCCCTATCACCTGAGTTTAGATCAACAGTCCCTGTCCTGCTTTAAACATATTAGGTACATATATGCAGTAGTTGCATATATGCAAATACCTTAATTCATTTAAAGAACAAAAGCATAGACTTAGCAAGGAATATTTTTTCTAGGTTATCATCTTGTTTATCTGATAGGAATTAGGTGACTTCAGAAGATGATAATGGGACATACTCAGTTCTTATCCTGCATTGTGTTGTATAGGATTCAAATAACTTCATAATGATTTTTTAAAGTTGTGGTCCAGTAGTGATGAAAGTAAAATGAAAACTGGAGAGGGAAATAGACATATGGTCTGGAGGCAGTATGATGAAGTGACTGAGAATATGGGTTCTAAAATCAATCTTGTTGGGGTGCCTGGGTGGCTCATTTGGTTAAGCATCCGACTCTTGATTTTGGCTCAGGTCATGATTTCAGGGTTCTGAGACCAAGCCCTGCATGGGCTCTGCACTGGGCATGGAGCCAGCTTAGGATTCTCTCTCCCTCCCCACTCCTTTCTATAAATGAAGGAAGGAAGGAAGGAAGGAAGGAAGGAAGGAAGGAAGGAAGGAAGGAAGGAAGGAAGGAAGGAAAGAATGAAATCAAACTTGTCTGAGTTAGAATCCCTGTTCTGCCACCTAATAGCTTTGTCATTTTGGGCAGGATATTAAATTTCTGTGTTTTGACAATTAAATAACATCTACCTTGCAATACACATACATACGTGCATACACACTATATGTAGCACAATGTCTGGTCAATAGCAAGTGTTCAGTAATGGTACATCCTAAATACTACACATACACGCATATCACAACAGTCTAAGTATATGGACCATAAGATGGATATTCAAAATGTCATTCTTATGTTTATTAGTGTCTATAGACATCAGTTTTTGCAACTCTAAGGTAGTGATAATGACAACACATTTAGGAATTTTTGTAAGGATTATGTTAAACAGATACTTTATATGGCAGAACCTAGTATAGTACCACACATATTTTGCTTAATTAGTGTTTGGTTGAATTTGTCTATGAAAAGATTTTTATCATGTGTACCGCAAAGTCTAGGCACTTTGGTACACAAAAGCCAACATGTTGAAAATAATTACTTTGTCCTAGTGACACCTCATAAAATTTCAGTGCTTGAATCTTGTGCAACATTCAGCTCATCACACTTGGCATTCTTACCAGTTTGGAATCTAAAAATGCCGGTATGCATGTGATGTTGTAGCAGCCAAGTACTGAAAGTCTCCTTAAGGGTCACCAAGTATGCTCAAAATCCAGTCCAGAATGCTAAGATACCTTGTCCAAGATGGTGCAGTTTTTGGACTTCTTAGGGTACTGGAAATGTGTTCATCAACAGTCTGGGATTTTTTTAATGAAGTGATGAGTAGCAATCATGTGGACAGCATTTTGGTAGCCAGGTGAGCTAATTAAGCACATTAAGAGAGAAAGCCTACGAGCTTTTAACAGGGAGTGGCCCAGTAAGACCAGATATTTTATTTTTAATAACCAGTCATTGATAGAATCATAAAATTCCATATTTTAACCTGAAGTCATATCATAAGTCTGTGGAAAGATAGAACAATGGTAAGAAAAAAAATCCCTTTTTAACTTTAAAATATATTTTGAATATAAAGATTTTTAAATTAAAATCTGCAGTTTACACCATGTTACCTAAGACAATGTTATGTGTTCATAGTTCTGCCTAAAGCGCCTTCATAAAATGAGTTATTTGGAACATAGTTCATTGATCTTTCAAGAATAGAAGGTGGAATTACTACTGGGATTTGGATTTGGATGTCTTTCTGGGAAAATTAGGTACTCTAATCCTGATCATTAAGTGACCCCCAGTAGCTCTTGGCCCCATTTCTATTGCACTATTATGATTTTTTATCATTTAAGTCATCAGCTAAGCAATGCTGCTCTAGGAGGTGGGGAGAACGAATACATTAGTGGAGTACCAAGAGTAGTTTTTTTATATTAAACTCATTTTTAATGAAGTATGTACACATGACAATTTATGCCCAAGAAAATGCAATTGACTATATTTTCATGGTATTTATCTTGAAGTGAAATGTTTCCTTTGAGCTCATTTCAATCTCTTTCCAGTACTTCTATTTTGGAGGCAGGATATTGATGTCCATTAACTAGTGAGGTAAATCACCAGTATAAATATGTTAGAGATATTCCCAAAGGCAGTACCCTGATTTTTTTTTTCCCACATGTAAAGATGACAATCAGTTCTTTGGAGAAGCCAGCTATTAACTACCTGCTGAGTTTATTTGCACATGTCCTTCTCTGTTATATTCAGGCATCTAGAAATTAATTTGTTGCTAGATTACTTTTTTTGTATATATGATTATATTGAATAATATGAGATTTTGACCAAAAAAAAGCAGGGCAATTCTAAAGCATTATTTTAGGTCATTCAGTCTCTAATCTTTTCTAGGGCTCTTTTGCATGTAAAGTGTCTTTTTATTAAGTTATGGAAATTGGAACCCATCTCCTAGTTTCTAAAAACAATTATTATTTTTGTGTGTGTACTAGAGGTGTTTATGCTTTCTTCTTTTTCTATTATGATGCCTTTTCCTATTATATGGAATGTTCTGCTTTCTGACTGAAAATATCTTTTTCAGATCTTGCTTTTATTTCTGTATTCTTTCATTTTCTCAGGTACTTATGGTTTAATAAGGTTCCCCTGATTTGTGCTGCCTCTGTTAAAAGATTTTTTCTGCTTACTCCATTGAGAATGGTTCTTTCACTAAAGATAATATATGGTACATTAATATATGTACTTTGACCTCATTCTAAATACCTTTATTTTTTAGCTCTTCAAGTATATAACATTTTACAGTTTTGTATTATAAAGCACTTTTTAGGAAATGCTGAATGTTGGTAAATGCATTACATGGCAGTTGGAATTTTCTTCATCTGCCTATACTGTGATATATACAAACATTTTTTTTTTTTTTAACTTTGGCTGGACTAAGAGGTAAGATCTCTTGTGTTTGAGATCTGAGATTATGAACTCAAGAATGCCATTTTCCTTGTTGGTGTGATAATTGTGCCTCTGGTAGAATTAAGAGAGTAATAAGATTATAATGCTTATCCTTTGATTTTGTTATTTCTTGGTCTTACCCTGAAATAAGCATTCACCCCTTTGCTACTTAACTATTGAACCACATTTCTCAATAATTACTCTACGTTTTATCTTCTTCAAATTCAGTCCATTCTATATACAGCTATTAAATTAATTGTCTTAAAACACTCTTTTGTACAAGCTATTCCTCTGGTTGAATCTTCACTGACACCTCATTGCTTGGAAAAAAATATTCAAAATACTTAGCCTGGCATTCTGAAGCCTGCAAAATGTAGCTCCAACCCTGCCCCGTCCCTAAATGATATACACACCCACCTGCAGAGTTTAGCAGAGTGTTAAAAGCTCTAGTTCTAGACAGTATCTGCTTTAAAACCTGCATGATCATGGGTAAGTTGTTTTACTCTCTAAACCTCACTCAGTCTCCTCAGAGGTATAATGGAGATAATAGGAGTATTTATCTTATGAGACTGTTGGGTATTATGTATGTTAATACATGTAACATTTTTTGAACAGAACAGGCATAAATGCTTAGTATAAGTTAGTTTTTAATTTTTAAAATATTTATTTGGTTCAAAATTTCTTTCACACATTGTATGTCTCTTATTGCCACATTTTTGTATTCCAGATCCTAGCCAAGTGAAAACATTTTTGTTGCATTAGGATAGTAATCTCTTCCTCCTGTGAAGTAGAACAGTTATGAATTTGTGCTATTTGTTTTTTTAATAGTACTGACTTTAATTGCTAGTACAATATTCAGATAATGTAATTTTTTCTTCCCCCAAGCCATCCTTATTATCAGAGTATCTATTAGGGTGCTTTGCATGTAGTAGATGCTCAGCAAGTACTTATTATTGATGATAATCATTATAAAAGTTGCCCAACAAACCCTACAATAGTTATTATGTAATACAGAACGCTGTTATTTTCATACCTGTGATTATTCCTCTGTATGGAGCTAAGTATCTTGAAATAAGAGACTAATAAATAAAATGTGATTGGATTTTTGTTTAAAAAGTTTGTGTAGTCATCTGTATACCTTTAGGTAAAAGTCATAAAAGATACACAGCTGTTAGAAAATAATAATTAGCTCTGAGCAAAGTGGAAAAGCCAGTGGATTGAATATATTTCATACAAATTGAATGAAAAAGGAATTAAATTATGATTTAATTGAACTTTTATATTCTACAAAATTTTGAAAAAATTTTGAAAAAAAAGTACAAACATAAATGTATGTATGGAAATATTAGTTTTCTCTCATTATGACAAATACACAGTATTAAAAACAACACTTAGGACTTTTAGTTTCAGTTCCAACATGTAAAGAGCTTTGGAGTTACCATTCCTACTTTGACAGTACAAAAAAAGGCTGACATAGCTGAAAACCAGTGACTTTTCTTGGATCTGTCAAGAGAAGTTAGGTCATAGGGAAAACCAACACCCTAGAAACTACAGATATAGGTGAAAACAGAGAATTACAGCAAGATCAGCTGTCTGGGAACAGATGTATTGGAACCAGAAATAGGTAGGAATACTTACTTAAATGTTCCTATTACCAGATATATTATGTCATCACCAGCTTTCAACAAAAAATTACAAGGCATCCTAAAAGCACAATCTGAAGAGACACAACAAGCATCTAGACCACATTCAGATATGACACAGATTATAGAATTATCAAATAGGAAATTTAAAATAACTATGGCTAAGACAAGTCATAAATGTAAAAAGTAGACAAAAGAACAGATGGATGATATAAGCAGAAAAATGAAAACCATAAGAATGGACCAAAAGGAAGTGCTAAAAAAAAAATGTAACTGAGTGGAGAGTGCCTTTGATTGGCTCATCAGTAGGCTGCACATGATGAAGGGAAAAATCTGTGAATTGGAGATAGGCCAATAGACATTACTGAATGGAATGAAAGGAGAAATGAACAAAATGGAACAGAATAGCCAAGAACAGACAACTATGAAAGGTGTGACATACATGTCATGGGGATACCAGAGGGAAAAGGAAGAGAAAGAATTTCATACACAGGAAGCCAAGTGAAATTATCCTGTAAAAGTGAAGGAGACACACCCACTAGGGTGGCTACTATTAAAAAACAAAAACAAAACAACAACAACTAAATAAAAAATATTGTTGAGTATGGGGAGAAATTGGAATATTTTGCACTTTCGGTTTAATTGTAAAGTGGTATAACTACTATGGAAAATAGTTTGGTGTTTCTTCAAAAATTAAAAATAGAACTATCATATAATCAGCAATTCCACTTCTAGGTATATACCTAAAAGAATGGAAAGCAGGGTCTTAAAGATATATTTGCACGCCCATCTTCACAGCAGCACTATTCACAGTTGCCAAAAGGTGGAAGTAATGTAAATGTCTACTAATGAATAAATGGATAAAAAATGTATTATATGAATACAATAGAATAATATTCAGTCTTGAAAAGGAAGGAAATTCTGTCACATATTACAATATGCATGAACCTTGAAGACATTATGCTAAGTGAAATAGGTCAGTCACAAAAAAGACAAATGCTGTGTGATTCCACTTACATGAGGTATTTAAAGTAACCCAATTCATAGAGAGACAAAGTAGAATGGTGGTTACTAAGGAACTGAAAGGAATGGGCTATGGGAATCTGTTGTTTAATTGGTATAGAGCTTTGGATTTGGAAGATGAAAAAAGTTCTGGCGATCTGTTTCACAATTATGTGAAAATGTTTAACACTACTGAATTGCATCCTTAAAAATTTGGATTTGCAAGATGAAAAAAGTTCTGGAGATCTGTTTCACAATTATGTGAAAATGTTTAACACTACTGAATTGCATCCTTAAAAATTGTTAAGATGCTAAACTTTAGGTTTTGCATTTTTTTTTACCCAGTAAAAACAAAGTTACAGCTTTTGCCCATTTTTTGAAAAAAGGAAAAAAAAGTGAAGAAGGAGTACTTTTTCAGACAATCATAAACTAAGGGAATTTTTCACCAGGAGACCTGCATTGCAAGAAATGTCAAAAGATGTTCTTCAGAGAGAAGGGCAGTGATATAGGTCAGAAGCTCAGATATACATAAAGAATGAGAAACACTAGAAAAGGAATAAATGAAGATACAATAATCCATTATTTTTCTGATTCTTAATTGATCTAATAGATAACCTTTTGTTCAAAGTAATAGTAACATAATTTTGAATGACTATTGAGTGATGAATACATATAAAGAAGTGTAATGAATGACAGCAATATTATACAGTACAGGAGAAAAGGATTGTGAATATTCTGTTATAAGGTGTATATACTAACTGTGAAACAGTATAGTACTATTTGAAAGTGAACTTAGATTAGCTGTAAATGTGTTCTACAAACTGTAGAGTAACCATCCAAAATAACTTGAAAAAAATAACTTAAAAGATATGTAATTGATATGCTAAGAGATGAGAGAAAATGGAATAATAAGAGATGCCCAATTAAAACCAGAGCAGGCGGAAAAATAGGGGAAGATTAAAAAATAAACTAAGATCAAATGCAACGAATAGAAGAATTTACAAACATGGTAGATACTAATGAACTATGTTTATAATTACTTTAAATGTAAGTGGTCTAGATGCACAAATTAAAAGAACAGAGATTATCAGAGAGGATTAAAAAACCACACCCAAATAAATGTTGTTGTTTATAAGAAACTCACTTTAAATATAAGGACAATATAGATAAAAATAAAGTATTAGAGAAAAATATGCCATGCTAACTCTAATTAAAAGAAAGCTAAAGTAATCATATTTAGTTCAGACAAAGCTGACTCAGAACAAGGAAAATTGTGAGAGATAAAGAGGGACATTACATAATGCTAATGGGATCAGCTCTCCAAAAAGCCATAACAATTCTTACTGTGTATGCACCTAACAGAACATCAAAAGACATGGAGGAAGACTGATAGAACTGCAAGGAGAAATGGACAAATCTACCATTATAGTTGGAGACTTCAACACTGCTCTACCATACGGAAAATCCATAAAGGCACAGTTGACCTGAACAGCACCATAAGTCGACTGTTCTCAGAATTAACACACAAAAAATAACTTATAAAAGGAAAAATAATAATAAATTAAACATCTTCAAAATTGAAAGTTTGTGGGTTTTTGTTTTTGGTTTTTTTTGCCTCAATTCATGTGAAGAGGATGAAGTTCAAGTTACAGAATGGGAGAACTTATATGTGAACACATATCTGACAAGAGACTTGTGTCTAGAATATATAAAGAACTCTTAAAACTCAACAGTAAAACAAAAACAAAAATAAAAAAAACCCACAGGAAGCTATTTATTAAATAGGCAAGTAATATGGAGAGACATTTCACTGAAGTGGATATATAGATGGCATATGTGTACATCAATACCATGAGCCCTCAAAGGAATGAACATTTAACAACACTAAGTTATCGCTAAACACCTTACAGAATGACAGAAATAAAAAAAAAAAAAAATAGTGACAGCATTAAAACCCGGCAGGGATATGTAGAAACTTGATCATTCACAGATGGTAGGTGGCTACTCTGGAAAACAGTTTAGCTTTATTTATTTTTTCATTCATTCATCCATTCATTTATTTGAAAAACAAAAACAAAACAGCAAAAAAACAAAAAAAAAACCCAAAAAACAAAAAACAAACAAAAAAAACCAACTAAATATCTAACTGCCCTAGAAGCCAGCAATTGCACTCAGAGAAGTTAAAACTTATGTTCAGACAAAAACCGGTACACTAGTGTTCATAGAAGCTTTATTAATAATAGTAGCTAAAAAACCAGAAAAAGCCCAGATGTCTTTCAATAGGTGGATGGTTAAATAAACTGAGATACACCCACACTGTGGAATATTACTCAGCAATAAAAGGAAGTTAACTATTGATACACCCAACAACTTGGATGAATCTCCAGAGAATTAATCTGAGTAAAAAAAGCCAATGCCAAAGGTTATATATTATATTATTCCATATATAGATAGAAAAGACAAACTTTTAAAAGTTATAAAAGGGCAACAGGAAGGATCCTTGTGATGATGGAACCGTTTATCTGTGGTGATAGATGTAGCAACCTGTGAAATAGAATTGTATAGAACTAAATGTACACTCTAGCACACATATGATTACAAGTAAAATTGGTAAATTAGAAAAGATCCGTGGTTGTATCAATCAGAAGTGTCTAAAGGTTTGCCTATGTATAGCCTATGACCCTGAATCTCTCAAAGGTTGCTATATTGTGCTTTTTCACAATTTTTAAGGCTCAAAGATTTTTATTAAAGTTAAAAAAGTTTTATAAGGAGAAGTATTAAAGAATTTGTGGACATGTTTTAAAACCACCACAAAAAAATCCTCTTTATCACATTAAGGAAATTTCATTCTTTTTCCTAGCTTGTTACGATAAAAATCATAAATAGGGGTGCCTGGGTGGCCAAGTTGGTTAAGCATCTGACTCTTTTTCTTTTTCTTTTTTTTCTTTTTCTTTTTCCTTCTTTCTTTCTTTTTTTTTTTTTTTAAGATTGTATTTATTTGACAAAGAGCACAAGCAGGTTCCAAGTAGGGAGCCTGATATAAGGCTCAATGCAGGGCTCCATCCCAGGGTCCTGGGATCATGACCTGAGCTGAAGGCAGACCTTTAACTGACTGAGCCACCCAGGTGCCCCAAGCATCCAACTCTTGATTCCGTCTCATGTCATGATTTCAGAGTTGAAGATGGAAACACCTCACCCCCCACCTCACGCTGGGCGTGGAGTCTGCTCAGGATTCTCTCTTTGCCTTTCCCTCTGCCCCTCCTCCCACCCCTCTTAAAAAAAAATCATAAATAAGTGTTGAATTTTACTAAATGTTTTTCCTGCATCTATCAGATGACTGTATGATTTATTTTATTTTCCTGTTAACGTAGTGAATTGCATAATTTTCAAATATTTAAATTAACCTTACATTTCTGTAATAAACCCTACTTTAATCTTGATATATTATCTATTTAATATAGCCTAGATTTGATTTGCTAATATTTACTAAGCTAATATTTATTAGCTTAATTATTTTCCAATATTTATTAAGAATTTTGCATCAGTGGGGCGCCTGGGTGGCTCAGTCAGTTGAGCGTCCAGCTCTTGATTTCTGCTCAGGTCATGATCTCAGGATCATGGGTTTGGCTTGCATGGGGCTCCATGCTCAGCAGGGAGTCTGCTTGAGATTGTCTCCCTCTGCCCCTCCCCCTGCTCTCTCTTTCTCTCTCACTCTCAAATAAGTCTTAATTTTTTTTATCAAATGCTTTTGAGAAATATTGGCCTGCAAATTACATTCTTGTGATATTTTCATATTTTGCTAGTTTCATAAAATGTTTGATCTACTCTTTCTGTACTTTTCAGAAGAATTATAACAGTTGTGTTACATCCTTTAGTATACCATGTGGGCTTGGAGTTTTCTTTGTAATAAGAAATTCAATTTCTTTAATAGATATTAGATTATTTATGTGTTCTAGCAACTTCATTAAGTAGTATTTTTTAAAGAAAAACTTGTATAATTAAATTGTTGAATTTATTGATATAACATTATTCATAATATCATCTTACTGTTTTTTTCATGTCTCTGAGATTCGTAGTGATTCCCCCCTTTTTTAATTTCTGAGTTAAAACTGTTTCCGTCTTTTCTCTTGATCAGTATTCCTAAGGTTTTATCAATTTTTAACTTTCAAATAACCAACTTTACATTTTAATTTTATGTACTGTATGTTTTCCATTTTGTTACTTCTATTTTTATTATTTTTTTCTTATACATTCCTTAGTTTCCATTTACAGTTATTTTTTCTAAGTTCTTGAGATGCAGTCTTAAATTCTTGATTTTTAGCTTTTCTTTTTTGCTGATATTTATTTAATGTATAAATCCCCATGAAACACTTTTTTTAATCTGCATCCCACAAGTTTTTATATGCAATGTATTTATTTTATTTCCTTTCAAAATATTATCAAATTTCTGTTTTCATTTCTTCTATATACACTGATCACTTTAAAGTATACTGTTTATTTTCAATACTGTTGAATTTGTCTACTTAGCTTTTTCTTATGGATTACTATCTGGTATCCAATTTGGGGAGAGAATAAACTGTGTTTTTTAGATCAAGATATGCTTCATGTGCCTTTTGAAGATAATATAAATTCTGTTTGTGTTGGTGGCAGCGTTCTATAAATCTCAATTAGGTAAAGTTTGTTAATTCTGTTATCAGATTATTTATATCTTACAGTTATTGAAAGAATGTGTTCAAGTCTTCCAGTTTGTTTGAAATTTGTATAATTATCCTTTTAGTTCTATCAATCCTTGTTTCATATTGGAAATTATGTTAACATGCACATAAATTTGTAATTGCTACATTTTCCTGTTGATTGACCTCTTTTATCATGTGTAATGTCTATCTGCATCAAATCATCTTGCTTTAAAGACGTCTTTCTTGATAACAGTATAGATATATCAGCTTTATTATGTTTAGTTTTTCTTTGTATATCTTTTCCCATCATTTTTTCAGCCTGTGTCCTTATTTTAGGATATATCTCTTCTAAGGAGCACACATTTTTTGGGTCTTTTCTGTTGTATTCTCCTAGCATCCTTGGGCTTTTATGTACAGTGTATAGTCTACTTAAATTTAGTGTAATGCTGGTATGTTTAGGAATATATATTATATACCTGTATAAAAGGACATACTTGTATTCTAGTGTTACATTTATTTCTGTTCTTTCTCTTTCCTCTTTTAAAAATTAAGCAAGTACTTATATTATCCCATTATTTCCCCTTTACCTGATTTTCCCTTCCATTAAAACAATTTCTACATGGTTTTAATTTTCTTTTAGTGGTTTCCCTAGAGATTACAACATGCATTCTTGTCAAAGTATGGTCTAACACAAATTATTATTTTTCCATTTTCTTGATGCTGATAGGACCCTAAAACCCTCAAACTTCTTTTAACTTTAAACTGCCTATTGTTATGTTATTGTCATTAATTTTAGTTCCATACATAAGCAAAATTCCAGAAAACATTACAATGACTGCATTGTATAAGTGTTAATTTATATTTGCTCACATTTTTACCATTTCTGGTGTTAATTACTCTTCCTTTAATTTTCTCATTTCCCTTAGGATCATTTTCCTTCTCTGCTTTTATCTGTCTATCCCTCTGTCTATTTGTCATGTACCTATCTATTTATGCATTCATGGCTATGACTAAAAATTAATCTCAGTCCTTGTCTAAAAATAATTTAAGTTTTATCCTATTTTTACAAATATTGTACATGAATACAGAATTTTACCATTCATGGGTATATGGGTGTAGAATTCAGACTCCTCTTCTCTGACTCTAGTATTTTAGACCATTTCATTGTGTCTTCTGATTTTCTCCACTTCTCTAGGAACTCAGGTGTCAGTTTTATTACCATACCTTTGAGGGTAACACTTCTAACACCCCCCCAACCGTTCCAATGGGTTATCTTATATTTTTTGTTTTGCTTTTCCTTTGTTTTTTTTTTTTTTAGTAGTTTTGCTATGATATACGTATGCGACTTTGTTTTCCTTCTTTCTTTTTCTTTTTCTTTCTTTCTCTTTCTCTTTCTCTCTTTCTTTCCTTCCTTCCTTCCTTCCTTCCTTCCTTCCTTCCTTCCTTCTCTCTTTCTTTTTCTTTCCTATTTTTTTTTCTTGTCCATATGTTTTTCATGCTTTGTTTTGCTGAAATATTAAGTATGTAGATTGATGTCTTTTAGCAGTTTGAGAAAATGCACAGCCATTCTCTCTTCAAATATTTCTTTTACCTTATATTGTCTGTATTTTCCTTATTAGACAATTTCTTTTTTATGATTTTATTTATTTATTTGTAAGAGAGAGAGTGCACAAGCAGGGGGAACAGCAGGCAGAGAGAGAAGCAGGCTCCCTGCTGAGCAGAGAGCCCGATGTGGGACTTGATCCCAAGACCTTGGGATCATGTCCTGAGCTGAAGGCAGACACCCAACCGACTGAGCCACCCAAGAATCCCAAGACTTCAATTAAGTATAGACTAAATTTGAATTTTGCTCAGATATTCCTTGTACTATGTTCTGTTTCCACCATTCTTTTTAGTCGTGTACTTCAGTTTGTGTATTTTCTTTTGATCTATACTTGAGTGTAATAATCTTGTTCTGTTCCATCTAATCTGTAATTTAACCCAAAGATTGAATTCTTTGATATCAGATTTTGCAGAGTTTAATTATAGAATGTCTTTTTGATTCTGTTTTACATCTAGTCCTTTGGAGATGTTCTCCATCTTTTCATCCATTTATCCATTTAAAATTTTTTTCCTCTGACATATTAATTATAGTTATTTTCTGTTAAGTCCAATATGTGGAAAAACTGCAGATATCCATCTATTACCTACTGTTTCTGTTAATTACCAGCCATATATTATTGCCATGTTGCCTGTCTAGTAATTGCTGGGTTTTTGATGGATAATGTGTCAAGAAGTTATTTTTCACACAAAAAAAGATATTCCTCTCTCTTCTTTTAGGTAGCTGATAAGGGATTGATCATTCTAATCCAATTAGAATTTAAACTTGATAGGGACTTAGCTGAATTATGAATCAGTTTCCCTTTGCACAGGCCCTGTCTAGGACATAATTCTCCAAGTCCTCTGATTGCATATTGGCTCTTCATTTTCTCAGCCCTGAAATACTATATTTCAAACTTTGCCCTTCAGATGTTTCAGCTCATTGCCCAACATCCTGCCACGTGTACTTAAACACATGTCAGTTGTTTGAAAAAGGAGACTGTTGATGGATTTGACATATGTCTTTGCTTTGTACCCTTTACAAGAGTACAGGATAATTTCCTTTGCCTTCTAGATGCTTTTTTCCTGGCATTCTAGCCTTTGGTAGAGGCCCACATTTGGAAAATGTCTAGTAGGAAAACCATCCTTTGCATTTGAATTCTTGTAAGTTTGTAGTTTGCTCACCAACACTTCATAAGGGGTAAAGTTCTGGTGTTCTTTTTTTTTCACCCAACAGATTCTTTCTGAAAAAAAAAAAAATAATAATAAGCCTGATCTTCAGTTCATGCACAGAATTAGCAAGTAAGCAAAAACAAAACAAAGCAAAACAAATAAAAACCCAAATATCGAAACTGCAGCAGATTTTCATCTTATCTCGGAAAGTGTCTCCTATCTATAACATTTGAGTTAATCAATTCTTCAACGCTTTGAAAGCTTTTAGATGTCTTTAAAAATATGTTGAAACTTGTATCCAACCTCTTGTAGTTGTTAAATCCTGAGTGTTAGTCTACTATTATTATTTAACTTTTTCTCAGGAGTAAAATCCTTTTCTTGGTTTCAGTGCTAGGCACAATTCTTAAGATATTCTTAAGATACTGAGGTAGTATCTCATCATGGTTTTGATTTGTATTTCCCTGAGGATGAGAGATGTTGTGCATCTTTTCATGTGTTCATTTCTTTGGTGAAATGTCTATTCATGTCTTCTGCCCATTTCTAAACTGGATTGTTTTTTGGGTGTTCAGTTTTAGAAGTTCTTTGTGTATTTTGGATACTAATTCTTTATCAGATATGTCATTTGTAAATCTTTTCTCCCATTCTGTAGGTTGCCTTTTAGTTTTGTTGATTGTTTCCTTCACTGTGCAGAAGCTTTTTTATGTTGATGAAGTACCAATAGTTCATTTTTGCTTTTGTTTCCCTTGCCTCCAGTGACATGTCTAGTAAAAAGTTACTATGGTCCAGGTCAAAGAGGTTGCTGCCTGTGTTCTCCTGTGGATTTTTTTTTTTTTTAAAGATTTTATTTATTTATTCGACAGAGAGAGACAGCCAGCGAGAGAGGGAACACAAGCAGGGGGAGTGGGAGAGGAAGAAGCAGGCTCATAGCGGAAGAGCCTGATGTGGGACTCGATCCGGTAACACCGGGATCACGCCCTGAGCCGAAGGCAGACGATTAACCGCTGTGCCACCCAGGCGCCCTCTCCTGTGGATTTTGATGGTTTCCTATCTCACATTTAGGTCTTTCATTTATTTTCTATTTATTTTTGTGTATGGTTTAAGAAAGTGGTCCGGTTTCATTCTTTTGCAAGTTGTCCAGTTTTCCTAACACCATTTGTTGAAGAGACCATCTTTTTTCCCATTGGATATTCTTTCCTTCTTTGTTCGTACTGTCTTGATGACTGCAGCTTTGTAGTATACCCTGAAGTCCAGAATTGTGATGGTTTCAGCTTTGCTTTTCTTTTTCAGAATTGCTCTGGCTGTTCGAGGTCTTCTCTGGTTCCATATAAATATTAGTATTGCTTTTTCTAGGTCTGTGAAAAATGCTGGTGGTATTTTGATAGTGATTGCACTAAATGTGTAGATCGCTTTATGTAGGATAGACATTTTAACAATGTTTGTTCTTCCAATCCATGAGCTTGAAATATTTTTCCATATCTTTGTGTCTTCTTCGATAGTTTTATAGTTTTCTATAGCTTTTAGAGTACAGATCTTCTACCTCATTGGTTGGGTTTATTCCTAGATATCTTCTGGTTTTTTGGTGCAATTGTAAATGGGATTGATTCCTTGGTTTTTTTCTGCTGCTTCATTATTGATGCATAGAAATGCAACAGATTTCTATATATTGGTTTTCTATCCAATTACCACACATTTTTCTAAGTAACAGCTGAGACCCACATGTCTGCCAAAATGGTAACTGGATTTTGGGGTTTTGTTTAGTAATTAAAACTCAAGTTGAGGTAACTCCCCCCAAAAAGAATTGGTGTTTCATTTTTACATTTGAAAATTTCTTTTAATGCCATGTTAATATTGTTCCTAAACCCTCTAATAAGCATCATCATTTTATTGGAGAAATCAACAAAAAATTAGTTAATACATTTTTATATATGTGTTTTAGTATATTTTATTGATACATTTAATTTATTTAAAACAGATATAATATTTATATTGTAATACTGTGTTTTATATTAAGGATAATGGCCTGCACAAAAACCTCTCACCTTTATGTTATTTTTGTAATAATTAAAATGCATATTTTAAAATAAATTTTATATGTATAAATTTAATAATGAAATAAGAATTGTAGGAGAAATTAAGAGACTCAAGAAAGTTTTATTAGGGTATTAACTCTTTTTTGAGTATATGGTTAATCAACATTTAACTTTTGCATAACACTTAACATATACCAGGAATTATACTATTTGTGCAATGTAAATGGTGATGTCTAATCTTATAACAATTAATTGCGGTAAGAATAATCATTATAATTGTTTTAAACATGAATAAGATAAGGCCTAACCAGGTTAAATAACTATTCCAAGATTATATATCTATAAGATAAGTGAGGTATCTTTGATGAGTCTTTTGAAATTATTTTCAAAATATTTAATTTCTTTTTTATCTCTTTCACTAAGGATCAGTAAAACTGAAGTCTCCAACTATAGGATTATATTATTCTAATGACTGATGATGCATTTCACAGAATAATTTTCAACAATACAGATTGAGCTGGTTTTCTTTTTGTACGCAGACGGGGAAAAAAATGGAAAAATGTGAAAAATGATTAATTGAAATTCTAAGCCCTTGTTAGAAGTCTGGAAATGTGGGCTGGACCCGGGGACCATATACCACTGCAATTTGTTTTACAAGGATGATCATAAAGTATCAGGCAATGTTAGAAATCTAACTTAGCAGTCAAAGCACAATTTACCTTTAGCTAACTATATAAGTAATATTTTATCTAGTTTACGAGTGGAATCAGACATATACATTATTTCTCTGTGCTCTTCCTAAACTGTAAGGTAATTAAGTGTTATTTTCCCTGTTTTACGGATGGAGTCACAACTGAAGCTTGAGAAGACTATAAGTTAACTACTTTGTGAGACATTATTAGGAGCGGTTCACTGAGTAAGTCCCAACATCACTACCATTGGTTGTAAGAAACAAGTAATTGAAGGATTAAAAGTAATCTCGGTAAAGGGAAGGAAAAAGCAGCAAGTTGCTATATCTACCTGATATAGCTCTATATCATATCTTTTTTATCACCCTGGCAGAAGGGAGGGCTTCTTCCATGAATTGCATATTTTAGTATCACACCTGAAACCTCATTTAATGTAACCAGTGTTTCTTTATCTTGTGAAGGGAAAGCTAGGAGGTAGATAGAAGGACAGAGATCCCCCTCCACTCATTCTTTCATGGCCCAACAAAATTAGTATGCGTTCCTGTCTGGAAATCAGGTTCATCTCCTGAACATACATACATACGTATGTGCACACACAGACACGCTTAACATTATTTATGTGTATATATACATAGTAAACATTATATATTTATATACATTTTATATATGTGTGTGTATAAGCAAATTTAAAAATGCATACATATACATATTTAACATCTGATATAAATGTGCATACACACACATAGGTGAACAGACAAGCAAATTTAAAAATACATACGTATACACATATACATGTAAAAAAGATGTCCAAGTGCCATCCTGAACCAAAAATGGTGGTTCAGAGGTAGAGGGATAGATCTGGGGAATCACTATTTTATCCAAGTAATTCTTATAATCAGACATGTTTGGGAACACCAGCTCATATTTCACAGTGCAGTAAATAATTGATGGTAATACCTGAGTATATAGATCAGTTGGTATCAGTCTATTACTTTTTCTAGCTTTCATTTCAGAACCGGCTATCTCTAACTCTTCTCTCTGTGTGCTTCTGTTCCTCTTTCTCTGTCTCTCTCTTCAAGTACTTCTCTTCCTAATGCCAGTTTCTGTCTTTTTTTTTTTTTAATGTTTGCACTACTGGAGTAATCTCATATATTTTCTCTTTTTGTGTAAAATGATAGTTTTCCACTGAACTTAATGATATTCAGAAACCATTTTTAATTTTTCTAACCAGACTACACAGATGTAATAGCCAACTGAAGCTTATTCATAAAAATCAAGTGTGAACTTCATGTTAATGCATATATAGTTTTTGGAACATTGTACAACGTTTTCTCTCTTCTTCCCTCAGATTTATTTTGCTGGGATGTTATCCCTCTGACTCTCCTTATATCTGTAGAACTCATTTACAGGCTTATGAACTTAGTGAACTTCCAAGGTAGTTATTTCTTTTTAGAGAGGGAGAGAGAGACAGAGAGACCGAGAGAGATAAATGCATTGGCTAAGCAGGCATCTCTCCTATTCTTTAAATTTGGAGTGAATTATATTGTTGTGGGGGCAGTAAGAATACTTTCTCTTGGTGCTGCATATATATTATTTGATCTGGTAATAAATGTAAAATATAGTCTTACATAGACATACATATAAGCTAACAGTTGAAGGTGGCAAATGAATTATAGAATACAAAACTAGTCCCTAGTAGCCTGACTGTCCTCTGTGTATGAAATTGTGTACTATGTGAACAGAGCTTCTTTAAAGGACTTTTCCTGAATAATATTTCTAACAGTGTAAGGAACCAGGACCTTGAAGTAAACCTTTTCATTTTTGAAAGTGCATTTACTACTTTAAGATTCTGTCTGGAATCCTCTGTGCATTTATACGCTGCTTCCTACTTCTTGCCCTGTGTACCTGAGTTCTGACACAGTGGAACATGAGAAACCAGCTTATCCTCCAAAGCTCATTTCTGACTGCTGATAGGGTTCAGGTCAGTGCTAGTGTAGACTGCTGAATCTTATTTCTTTGTTACCTGTGTGCTGTGTACTGAAACTCAAGTGAAATGCAATATTTTAAATCAATCAATCAACAAATGTTGATTGATCATTCACGATATGTTAGGCAAAGTAGGATATTAAAGTTGTATGAGGCAAGACCCATACCCTCAGGGAACTTAAAATTTAGTTAGCTGGTAATTTTGTTTTTACATGTGAAAGATTACATACAATAACACTATAGACAATGTTAAAAAAGCAAGCTAAAGTTTAGGAGATAATAGTTGCAAAATATATAGTAGAAAAACTATTAGTAAATTATTAGTAACCAGAATATTTGACAGTTGCCTACCTATCAATGAGTAAAAGATAAACAACTCATGTGCAAATGATATGAACAAATAATTTGGCTTGCAGGCAGTAGTTTTCTGACTCCTGAGGTAGAAGACTATTGCAGTAATACTGAAGCGCTGATTATGATGACAACAGTGATAGTTATGAGATAGGACTGCATATATACTTTGCAATCGGAGTCAACAGGATTTGCTATAAGTTTGTTGTGGACTGGGAGAGAAAAATATGTCAGAGATGATATCAAGATTTTGATCTGAGCAACTGAAGGTGAAGATTGCCATTCATTGAGCTAGACAAGATGAAAGGAGAATCAGATTTGAAAAAGTCAATTAGAAATTCAGATTGGGACATTTTAAACTATTGAAATCCAGATGGGAAATGACTAGGAAATAATTGAAAAACAAATCTGGAACTCATGATCTTGGGGATGGAGATATACTTTTGGGAGTCATCAGTATATAGATAGTATCAAAGTCATGAGACTTGATCAGATTACCAGGAAATAACCATAGTTTTAATAATGGACCACGAACTAAAAATAGTAATGACACATGAAGATGGTAGGATACAGTGAAAATTTATTAGAGAAAAATGTTATAGCTCCTAGCAATGAAGAACAGTTGTTGCGCTTGGCTTCTAGAGAGCATGAGCTGGAAAAACCAGAGATTGTCAGAAAATAATTATTGCCATTGAGCTTATGGAGAAGTTTCAGTTGCTGATAATAGAAGACTTTATCTTCTTAACCTGGGAGTATACAATTGAGGTAGAGATAGATCAAGATAATCTGAGTAGAGAAGGTTAAGAAACTCAGAGGCCATGTTTGAAGAACTCTTCATGTGTATATTAAAGACACCAAGAATATCGACATGAGAAATATGGGAGCTGTTATGAAGCTAAAACAATCAATAAATGAAAGGAAATATTGAGTGTATAGATAATTACAAAAAGAAAGAATAAAGATTGATGAAAATATTTACATGAATCTTAAAATATTTTTTTCAATTTTTACTTGTAAATGGAATAGGAAGAGAAAACGGTCTGAAAGTAACAATGAGAAATACCTACCATACGTCCAGAGTTGGTACCTTGAAAGCTATGGGAGAAAGAAAATAGCACCTGAGAGAACTGCAAGGAAACCAGTGTGGTTTAGAAAACTATCAGTTTTCAAGTAAAACAGGAAGGTGAAGGGAATGCTCAGAGAAGATACTAAGAATAAAGAAGATTGAAATCCCTATTTCAGGAACAATGGAAGAGTCTTGGGAGTTGGAATAAAATAGGAGATGGAGTCACCATAAGGGGGCATGGAACCTTATAAGGATGGGATTCAAGGTAATGAGAGATGGCAGTCATCCTTTGGGGACTGAAGTAAGCAGAAATAAAGGACATAATTAGTCCTGATAGATTCCAAAGTAGCTCAGGCTAGTGAGGCTATGGGCCATAAGGAAAGGGAGGGTAATGGAAGAATTGCTCGAGATGCGAAGCTTCGGCATCTCCTCTTTCTTCTGTGGATGGAGATACAGAGCCCACGGGAGGAGCAGTGTTACCAAAGGCAGTGGGATTTTATGTTTTATAACAACAGTGAGAAGGAGTAGAATTAAAGAAAGAAAGAGAGAGGTACAGACAGACAAGCATTCTCAGTACAATAATTAGTAGTAATTTGAGAGGAATGGGGTTTTGCTTTTTTTATTCCCCTTTTTGGTAGAAAGTAGCTATGTTTAAACTTTGAAAATATATGGTAAAATATACATGCTAAAAAATTAGGGTAACCACTTGTATAGATGGAAATGAAATTTATGGAAATGAAATTTATAGCTTCTTATGTAGATGGAAATGATATTTATAGCTTCTGATATAATATAGAGTAGAGGAATAAAAGAGAAGGAGGGGATAAATAATACCAAATCAACAGAAGACAAATAGGAAAAAAGAAAATCAGTAAACAGAAAACAAAAGTAAGGTAGACTTTGATATATCAGCAATTATAATAATTACAAATGAATTAAACTCATCTCTTAAAATCTGGAGTATATAAGACTGATTTTAAAATTAAAACTAAATTTTATATGTGCTTACAAAAAACATATTAAAACATTAGGACACATTGAATGTGTAGATTGCTCTGGGTAGCACTGACATTTTAACAGTATTTCTTCTTCCAATCCATGAGCATGGAATGTTTTTCCATTTCTTTGTGTCTTCCTCAATTTCTTTCCTAAGTGTTCTGCAGTTTTTAGAGTGCAGATCCTTACCTCTTTTGTTAGGTTTATTCCCAGGTATGTTATGGGTTTTGGTGCAGTTGTAAATGGGATCAATTCCTTAATTTCTCTTTCTTCTGTCTCATTGTTAATGTATAGAAATGCATCTGATTTCTGTGCATTGCTTTTATATCCTGCCACACTGCTGAATTCCTGTATGAGTCCTAGCAATTTTGGGGTGGAGTTGTTTGGGTTTTCCACATAAAGTATCATGTCATCTGCGAAGAATGAGAATTTGACTTCTTTTTTGCCAGTTTGAATGCCTTTTATTTCTTTTTGTTGTCTGATTGCTGAGACTAGGACTTCTACTACTATGTCGAACAACAGTAGTGAATGTGGGCATCCCTGTTGTGTTTCTGATCTTAGGGGAAAAGCTCTTAGGTTTTCCCCATTGAGAATGATATTCGCTGTGGGCTTTTCATAGGTGGCTTTTATGATATTCAGGTATTTTCCCTCTATCCCTACACTGTGGAGAGTTTTAATCAGGAAAGGATGCTATATTTTTCAAATGCTTTTTCTGCATCTATTGAGAGGTTCATATGGTTCTTGCCTTTTCTTTTATTAATGTGGATGTAGTATTTTGCCAAATGCTTTTTCTGCATCAATTGAGAGGATCATATGGTTCTTGCCCTTCTTTTATTAATGTGATGTATCACATTGATTGAGTTGCAAATGTTGAACCACTCTTGCATCCCAGGAATAAATCCCACTTGGTTGTGGTGAATAATCCTTTTCATGTACTGTTGGATCCTGCTGGCTAGTATCTTGGTGAGTATTTTGACACCCATGTTCATCAGGGAAATTGGACTGTAATTCTACTTTTTGATGGGGTTTTTGTCTGGTTTGTGGACCAAAGATACAAATGTAGTGATCTGAAGGAGGACCTGCACCCCAGTGTTCATAGCAGCAGTGTTCACAACAGCCAAACTGGAAAGAGCCAAGATGTCCATTGACAGATGAATGGATAAAGAAGATGTGGTGTATATATATGATGGAATATTACTCAGCCATCAGAAAGGATGAATACTTATCATTTACATAGACTTGGGTGAAACTGAAGAGTATTATGCCAAGTGAAATAAGTCAATCAGAGAAAGACAATTATCATATGGTTTCACTCATATGTGGATTATAAGAAACAGTACAGAGGATCATAGGGTAAGGGAGGGAAAACTGAAGGGGAAGTCATCAGAGCGAGAAAAACCATGAGAGACTCTTAAGTATAGGAAAAAACTGAGGGTTGCTGCATGGGAAATGGGTGGGGGGATGGGGTAATTGGGTGATGGGGTTTAAGGAGGGCACCGGGTGTTATATGCAACTGATAAATTATTGAATACTACATCCTAAACTAATGATGTACTATATGTTGGCTAATTAAATTTAAATAAAAATTTTTAAAAAATTAGGACATAGGAAAAATGAATATAAAATATGAAATATACACAAGGAAAATACTAAACAAATTATTAACATCTTTCAGAATAGAATTTTAGCAAATGGATGGATAAAAACATAAAGGTAAAAGAAAATTTATAAGGAAGTTATTTCAATAGCAAACTTGTAGGCACTTAATAATGCATCTTTGAAATACGCAAAACAAAACAAAAAGACAAAATTACAAGAACATTTTGCCATGGTACGAAAGCTTAATACAAAAGTTTTAGATGAAATAGATGATAAACTGTCTACAGTATAGAACATTTGGACTATAATTTAATGTAGTCTGCTTAAATAGATTGCTGTGAGCAACAAAAAGAGAGCGTTATTTTTTTTTTCAAGCATTCATGGAACATTAGCAAAGGTTGACTATCATAAAGTCACAAAGAATATCTTACCAGTTTTCACTAAGCTTTATCAAGTCATGTCCAAGGAACAAAATTAAATAAAATTAGATATCACAAAGAAAATATGCCTTAAAATAAAACATATCTAGATACTAAAATTTCACTCCTACATAGTTCAAATTAACATTAATATTTTCTTTTATTTCTTTTTTTAAAAATATTTATTTATTCAAGAGACAGAAAGAGGCATGGGGTAAGGGAAAAGAGAGTCTTAAGCAGACTCTGTACGGAGCATGGAGCCCAATGTGGGGCTCAATTTCACAACCCTGAGATAAGGACCTGAGCTGAAATTAAGAGTCCAACACTTAACCAACTATGCCACCTAGGCACCCCTAATATTTTATTTCTTTTAAACTGTAAAAGTCTTGAAACAATTATAATATAATTTTTGGTAATAGGTATATTTGCAAATTTATATTATTAGTTTAAGTTTTATTTATTTTATTTCAATTGTTTTTTTAAAAAGTAACAGCCCTAACAATCAGGAGCATGCTAACTAATGTAGTAATGACATGATATTTCACTCATCAGACTGAAAAATTGATAAAATTCAATATTATTGAGGATTGGCAAGGATATAGAAAAAATGCACCTTCACAGACTCCTATACCAATGAAGGAAATAGAAGCTACACAGAGCAACATGACCATAGTGAATAAAAATGCTCATTTCCTAATACTCAGCAATTCTGCTTTTTCATATACTTTAAAGAACATTTTGTAGAAGTACACATTGGCTGTATTACAAAACTAATCAAGTGTTGTCTACAGTGGTAAGAAACTGGAAATTTACTTATTCATCAATAGGAGAATGAATAAATAGTGGTATATCTAAACAATGTGTTACACTACACAGCAGCCGATAGGAATAAACTATTTCACTATTATACATATATATGTGTGTAGGCATATGTGTGTAAGTATATTATTTTCTACAACCTTTCTGAAAGAGAAAAGTTGAAATAAATCATAAATCCAGTAGTGTAATTCATGTATGATATATATATGTTTATGTGCGTGGATACAGATGGATATTTGAATAACAATTAAAAAAATTGCATAGAAATTGTGAATGGATTAGCTCTTGGAATAGATAGAGGACATGGAATGGGATCAAAGTTTTGACAAAGGTGGATTTTTGAATGTTTTATTAATATTTAAATAATAATATACATACATTTATTTATTCTTAATTATATATATGCATACACCAGTAGTAAGTTTTAGAGACTATGTATGTGAAAAGAATAATAAAAGCAAACCTGACAGAGTGTAAAAAGTTAATTCTTGGGGCTTACAATATGGGTGATGATTATTTTACGGTTTGTACTTTTCTATGTATTTCAGATATTTTTTAAATTTTTTTTAAAGATTTTATTCATTTATTTGACAGAGAGAGAGGCATCAAGAGAGGGAACACAAGCAGGGGGAGTGGGAGAGGGAGAAGCAGGCTTCCCGCTGAGCAGGGAGCCCCATGTGGGGCTCGAACCCAGGACCCTGCGATCATGACCTGAGCCGAAGGCAGATGCTTAACAACTGAGCCACCCAGGCACCCCATGATATTTTAAAACAAAACTTAAATCACAACGTATTTGATAAATAACAAATACATCAACAGATTTTGTAGGACAAGAGATTATTTTCAAATGAATTGACAGTAAATTCTAGGATACTTCAAGAAAGGTAGAGATCCGTGTAAGCTGTAGTGTTCTGAGTTTCAATACTGTGGTTGGAATAATGTGTGGATATTTGCAGATGGAGAAGAGAAGTCATTTCAGGCATAACTGAATGGAATAATCTAAATAGGAAATACTAGATTTATATTCAGAGACCAGTAAGTAGTCTAATGAGATGAACCTACAGCCATATCCAGATTAAGTGGAAAGATGGATTAGGCCAGAGTTTGCTGGTAAGCAATACAGAAGAATAAAATACACAGAAGACCAGAAAGGTCATAATCTGCTTTAGGGAGCAAATAAAAGAAGGATTATAGAACGGTGTTCTCAGAGAAATTGGTGTTCTTGGTAGGAAATCAAGGACTTATATGCAAGATAAAAATAAAGAAAAGCCAGGACCTGGTTACTGAGTGAGAATATTAGTTTAGTTAGAAGAGAATGAGGGAAGAGTCTACTTAATGTGGTATCTTTGATTTCAGGCCCTGACATTTACTTGCTAGGTAGATCTTCTTGTTAGCCTAAACAATGCCCAATCTCTAAGCCTTTCTTCCTTGCCTTTTCAAGTCTCTTTGCAATTGAGTGTGCCCATGTGACACTGTTCTTCCACCTGAGACATAAGTAGAATTTGTTGGGGGCTTCTGTTGAAAATTTTGCTTTTATGATAAAAAGGACTTTTTTTTTTTCTTTTGGCTCATGTTGCCCCCTTCTCCCTTCTTCCTGTGTCAAATGCAAACGTAACATGTATCACTCTAGCAGCTTTCTCTCAACTCTTAAGACCAAAACCTCATAGAGGTTCTGGTATGGACATCATTGCACAACCTGGGCCACGGCTATTTACTTTTTATTATGAGAGAAAAATTAGCCTCAATTTATATAATGTATTGTGATCATGTTTTTATACATGTAGCTGAAAGCATTCCTGATACATTTGTTATATAACCTAGAAAGTTATTTAAATGCTCTGAGTCTTAATTTCCTCATTACTTCATGTAGTGTGTATTGAATGAAATAATAAATATTCTGTGCTTAGCTCAGTGCTTAATATAAAAACTGCTTGGTAAGTGGTATTACTTATTGTAGTCATTGTTAAACAAAAGTTGTTAAAAAGGGATGGGTGACAAGGCAGATTTGAGGCAGATTGAGAAAGGTTGTTCCTGTATTGTTCCTGCTTAGGAATAGAGATGGTCCCAGATTTGCAGCTAGGGTAAGCCTAGAGATACATGTTAAGTGGATTGGTCATCAAGATTGGAAGGATGTAGAAATAGGCCAGTGAATAATTATTCATATAAATTTAAATATATTTTTGATATATAGTCAGTATTCCCATACGGATGGTGCACATGTACCCTGATATGTGCTGCACAGCATGGGTTAATCTCACAGTTGGCCCCAGACATATAACTGCAGCTACTGACTTAGATCTACAGCTACTTATAACCAATGGTAAGTAATCTATTAAGAAAAAATGATGTTCTATAACCACAGGTTTCTTATTTTTCCATGAGTTATTTTAGCCTGTCAGCATTGCTTAGTAATAATAATTGAATTTATGACTTGCACCTGGTTTGGTGGAACCCGGTCTGGTTTGGTGGAGCCTGGCCTACGGCAGGGCAATGGGGGTGCAGGGTGGGGGGCAAATGGTTTCAGTGGTGAAGGGAGGCCACATAGTCAGAATGTGTCTGTGTTACAAGTTCACTATAAAACACCTCCACTACAAGAAGAGTTTGGAGGGAGCCTGGGTGGCTCAGGTGGTTAAGGTCTGCCTTCGGCTTGGGTCATGATCTAGAGGTCCTTGGATCCAGCACTGAGCTGGGTTCCCTGTTCAGCAGGAAGTCTGCTTCTCCCTTTCCCTCTGCCCCCCCGCCCCTTGCTTATGCTCTCTCTCTCTCACACACTCTCACTCTGTCTCTCTCAAATAAATAAATAAAATCTTTAAGAAAAGAAAAAAGAAGAGGTGGGCTTTCTGGAACTGAGGGATGAGGTAGCAGTTGGAGACTCGCCCACAATGTATACCGTGCAGCTTGAACAGTGGAAAGAGAACAAAGAAGCCTGCGTTGGTGTCTCCAGACAATTTAATTCTTCTCCTGGTCCTATATTCTTCTCCCGCTGTTGCTGTACTATACCCTTTTCTATTAAAAGGCTGTTTCAGGAGTATAAACCGTTTGAGTCCAGTGAGCCCTTTCAAAACACTTAAGATCATTAATAGGCAATTAACATGTATTCTTATAGTTAAACACTGTTATATTAAGAATTATGTCATACTTATAGTTTAAATTATTATGGTACAAATAATAATCACTCATCAAATTCCACCACCAATATTTTTTAAAGGCTCTCTTCACCTTTTTGACTTCTCCAGAGGTAAAAACTACTTTGAATTTTTGTGTTAATCAAAGACTTACTTTCCTCTAGAGTTTTACTACATTTGTATGTAACTCTAAAAAATATTACTTAGAATTTGTCTGGTTTTGAACTATGATGAATGAAATCATAAAGTATGATTTATTTTCTGACTTGCTGTCTTTCTGCTTAATATCGTGTATTTGAGATTCATCCGTGTTGTTGTTTGCAGCTATAGTTTATTCTTTTTAATGTTTTATATTCCATTGTAAGAACATACCATAATTTATCTATTCTTCCACTAAATGACATTTGGTTTACTTCCAATATTTTGTTATAAACAGTTGCCACAATTAATATTCTTGGCTATGACTCATGGTTGGACAGATGCAAGAGCTCCTCTAGGTAGATGCATAGAAGGGGGATTTCTGAGTTACAGGTTTTGCACATGTTTAACTTTGTGAGTTTATGCCATAACCCAAGGTTGTACCAATTTGGACTCTTGCTAGCAATTCAGTATGATTTTCCGTGAGTCATTTGTGGGCAGTTAAGTATCTATAGATTCTTAAGGAAATAAATAGTGTATTTGTAGTGTAATATGTCTTGAGTAAAATGTTGGGAATTTCTAGGACCATATGTTTGAGTACTTTTAGATATTTCTCAAGTTCATATGTCTGTATGCCATAGGAATCAGTGAATTTTCAAATTAATTTGGAATATTTTAGATTAAGTATGGGATTTTTACACCTTAATGTTTTTTCTCTGTGTTTTTAAAATCAGAAAATCATATATTTTTGTTTTATAAACTATAATAGGACATTGGAGATGGACAGAGAATAGACAAGATATCTGCTTTCCACAAACTTTATATAAATCTTTGTTGTGATAACCACAATGAGTATATTATTTTAGGGCAGCTGGATGCTCTGCATAAATGGGTTTATCTGATATGCAGCATCTTATGATTTAAAGATTCATTATTGTTTTTTATCAAGATTATACTCCAGAATCTGTCTGAATGCCATGTCTGAAAAGTTATGGTTTAATAAGAAATATCAGATACAGCATTAGGAAAATTAAAAGATTAAATCTGCTGGTTCCCAATTATAATCCTGGTAAAAATCATGTGAACTCTCTGACCACCAGTTCCTTCACCTGTAAATTGCTAATCTTTGTGTTACTCTTAGCTAAGGGAAATCATATTTAAGAAAATACTTCCTAAAGTCCAAAACTCATACCTAAGATATTGTCAGGTGCCCAGTTAATTATTTTTATTATAAGTCATGGTTCCTTGGTACAAGCAACATAAGATGAGTTACGTGGAATAAGAATTTGCTTAAAAGGTATTTCAAAACCCAAAGTATCATTGAAAGGGCAAAGGAACCAGGAGAAAAACCCCAGATCATGCAGCAGTAATGGTTCAGCAATGATGCTACTTCCTCCCCTCCCGTATCCCAGATACCGGCATGTACATTTCTGATAAAATGGGAATGAGAAGAGTGCATTTTGCTGCCAACACTGCCAACCTCTGCCCTGCTGCTGCCACTTCTGTGAGGCTCACCATTTCTTTGCATCACTAGCTGATGAATCAATATCTAGGGTGACTTTGGTGATTGGCAAACCAGGTGCCTGCATCAAAGTCACAAGGAGGAATAGAAAAGAAAGACTATCTGGAGCAAGACTTTCAGTTAATGGGAGTTAGGTCATGCTGGGTATCCAAAAGTAATGAATAATTCCCATATGTTTTCTTTAATTCCTCCATAAATGTTGATAAAACAAAGGTGCAAAAAAGTTACCTATCTGAAGTCACAGAATCATTATTGGGCAGACCTATGAATTGAAACCTGCATGTGCCTTGACTTCAAGAATACAACCATCAAACTATTCTAAATTGTTTCAACAAGAGGTGAGCCTGCTTTGCTTACTTCAGTGTTTTCTTCCCCTTAATACCTGGGGACCAAGGAATAAATTGGATCTCTTACAACATCACTGATGCCCTGGAATAGTTAATGATAAAGCTGTTAACTTCAAAAACACAAAACAAACATGGTGTTTTTCCTGGTTTGCATGGGCAAAGGTTCTCTATGTTTTAAACTGTGCACTATGTTATAAATCCTATATTCTGTCATAAATCAAAAAGAGTGAAAACTGTATTATGAAACGAGTGTGCTGCTGAGATGCCAGGACAGATTTGTCCATTTAAATAACAAACAGATCTGTCTACTTTTCATTGACCTCTTTCCAAATATAAAGTGCTGCATAAATTCTTAATGATAACAGCAGTATCCTAAGTTACTGTTGTCTAATGGCTTTCAGTTTTAAATGTTGATGGTGTAAGTCCGGTTCATGAGAGACTAGTGCCTACACCATGGAAACCTCTATCACAATTGGCACTAATTTGCAGGCTAAGCAGAAAGGCCAAGGTTTGAGTAAAGAGGCTAAATTCCCTTCTTTTTGTGACTCTCCCTACCATCTTGGTATTAGAATTTTGAATATAGCCACTTTACACAAATTCATATTTAAGCATGAAGTAAAGCGTGACAGATGCAATTTGCATTGAGAGGACAGTGTTATATATTGGAATGGGTTTATGGTAGAATTAGAAGACCTAGGTTTGAGCACCTGAGCTCTTGTAACCTTAGGCAGGTCGCCTAAACTTTGTGACCCTCAGTTACTTTATCTGTAAAACAGGGATGATAATTTCTATTGCACAACTTGATATACCTAAAAAAAAAAAAAAAGAATGAGAAAGCACTGTGGTAAACTGCTATTCAGATATAGATTATGAGTATTACTGTTTTTTAACAGTTAACTGATTTGTCACACAATTTGGTAGCCGGTATGTACAAGTGGTTTAAAAAAACTTAAGGAAATTAGTGAAACCTGTATGGATTCAATCAGTGCAGCATATTACTTTTTTTTTCAGCTTTCCTGAGGTATAATTGGTAAAATTGTAAGACATTTACAGTGCACATTGCGATGATTTGATATATGTATACACATTGAAGAAATTCCTCCCATCTAGTTAATCAATCATCCATCAACTCACATATTTATATATAGCTTTTGTGTTTGTTTGTTTGTTTGTTTGTTTGTTTGTTTTGGGTGAAACAGTATTACTTTTTATTTGGGGGAAATGTCGTGAGTCTTCTTGGCTCTTATTTGATGGGGATTTATTGTTAACAAACAGTGATAGTTAAGGCCGCTACCACTGAAGAGAGGTTGCTGCCCTTATTATTAAGCAGAGCTCCAAAACTGCTTTATGGTTTCAGCATTGCCTAAAATACAGCTCTTAAATTCACTGGGATATCCTAACAATTCCGTCTGAAATTACATCTGAAATCCATTCATTTTCTCTGTCCTGTCTCCATGCTTCTACTCTTCTTCACTTATAAGTATTCCTCATTCATCCACCTTTGAAGTCTTCTAAAAATATAATCAAATCATGTTTCTTCCTGACTTAAAAATATTTAATGGTTTTCCATTGCATTTAAAATGAAATCCAAACTCCATGTGTGCAGAATCTGGTACCTGCCTCCTTCCACATTTATATCTGATGTCATTCTCCTCTCTTTGACTTCAACCATAAAAGCATTCTTTCCTATTTCCCATTTGGACAGCTCTTTGGTGCTTCCAAGAATTTTGCTGATGCTTGCTCCTCTGGAATACTCTTTGCCCTTATTTTCCCAAAGTTAACACCTCCAACTTCAAGTCTCAAGATAAATGTCAGCTCTTCTGAAAGGCCTTTCTTGCCTATCCTACTTACTCCCACTCCTCGTTTAAATTAAATTAATTTATTTGTTAACATGCCTTTGATCTGGCTTTCCCATTAGAATGAGAACTCCATGGTGGCAGGGGCCATGTTTATCAAGATCACTAATGAATCTCATATTTTTAGCAAAAGGCCTGGCACATAATTTATACTCATTATATATTTATGGATGAATGGAAATATGGTTGCCTGACTGGCTAGCAACTTGTCAGAATGGATGATGTATTAAAACTTTGCTCCTTCCCCCCAAAATGAAAAAAAAAAAAAACTACTTGTCAATTAAAATATCAGTATTATTCCTGAGAGTCTGCATGCAAATTTGAATTTTATTTTAACAACATGATTTCCCATTACAGTTTCATAAATTATTTAACATTTACTTTAAGTGATTTTGGTAAGTATCTGTCCTTAACAATTGAAAAGCACCTATCTTCAGATTCTTGGTAAAAGAATGAATAGTGGGACGCAGCAGGTTTGAAGTAAATTGATATATTTTGGAGGTAGCCCACCCCCTAATTCATAGCCTTGCATTCTCTCTGTCATATCTGAACCATTCAGTTTAGTCATATGCGATCCCATTGAAGAGGGATTAGTTATTTCATAAGACTTTTCATTCCATTTTCAAATAGCTCTGGTTGCTGAAACTTCTGTTTATCTGAGCCAAAATCTCTCACTCCCTCCCCTTTATTTCTTGCAATTTTATAAATTTTTTAGCCATAGAAATTAGGCTGGTCTGTTTGATGCATGAATCCTTCAAATATTTGGAGATAGACATGTTGAATCCTCCTTATCTCTTTCCTCTAGCTAAACTTTATCTTTTCCTTATGCCATTAACCTCCAAATAAATACAGAAAATAAGTTTAAATAAAGTTTTTTTCCATATTTCTGTAAAGAATCATTTTAAAGTGAATAATGACTTTCAGTGCATTTCTGGTCTAAATTTGTGATTATGATTAAGTAGAAAACATTGCACATAAATATTGATAACTTCAATGTTTAGCTTTAAAATTACATTACTGTATTATTTTGTTTGCTTTTACCAAGTTTCCATATTTTTTGGCAAAGTTAGGCAGTTCTTTGAACTAGACTTGACATAAAATTAATTAAATTATGCAAGTTTTTTAGGTTTATAGATAATGTCTATATAAACTATGAATGCAGTTGTCTTTTTCTCATGAATAGCTGAACATAATTCACCTTTTTTTTTCCCCCATCCCATCTTTTCCTATATATATGGACATATATATGTATTCACTTGAGGGAAAAAAAAGGGGGGAAATTAACTATTAAAATTTTATCCCAACAGTAACAAACCATCTCTTTGCTATTTATTTGTTTTAATAATTTTAACCAATAAGATTTAAGTATTAATTGTGAATTTATGATGACAATAGAGTAAAAGAATTATCTAAAAAGTATATGTAAGCAGTTTTATAATTTTACTAATTTTAAAGTGTTATCTTTGCAAAATATTAGAAATTGTGGAGTCTAGTTTAGTCATAGCATTTTGTACACACGTCTGTGAAAATTTCATCTGTTATAAAAGATAATCATATAATAAGAAACATAAATCTGCTATACATAAAAATAGAAAAACGGTGACCTACATATATGCTTGTTGAAAGTTTACAAACAGTTTTTTTTCTCATTCATTATTAATATCTTTCCAAAAATAGATTCTCTGTGAAAACTATCAAAAGTGAAAGAGCAGCTGACCAAAACCGTGTGAATGAAACAAATTTGAAAACAAGTTAAAACTCTTTGTTATGAAACTTGAGTTCAGGCTTTTTTCTGAATTTTAGCCTAGAGGGGAGTTACTATAAAATTCGTATCTGCATAACTATAAATGAACAGAGTCTATTACTTTTTTTTAAAAAAAGATTTTATTTATTTATTTGACATGACAGAGACAGCCAGTGAGAGAGGGAACAGAAGCAGGGGGAGTGGGAGAGGAAGAAGCAGGCTCCCAGCGGAGGAGCCTGACATGGGGCTTGATCCCAGAACACTGGGAAAACGCCCTGAGCTGAAGGCAGACGCTTAAAGACTGCGCCACCCAGGCGCCGCCAGAGTCTATTACTTTGAAAGGAGTTTACTCTAGCATTCCTGACCCTGTCTACTTTTCTAATTCTTTTCTGAATCTTGCTGTAATGATTGGATTAAGAATGGACACGTGACCCAAACTGAGCAATGTTTTTGCTGATGTTTTCAATAATGAAAATATTTTCTCCTTGGGATACCTAGCTGTGGTGGCCATCAACACCGCAACATGGGGAAGATCTGCCTTAAAATCAGGCCAACAGCCAACAGTCTGAAAAGATGACAGATGAAAGAATTGAGTGACTTGATGACATTTGAACACTAGGTCTTAAAGCTCTTGAATTTACCAGATAAAGAAGCCAAACATGTGTTTCCATATTTGTGTTAGTACATGTTTGCTTTTCGTCACTTGTACTGGAATAGTTGTGACTTCCACACATAATGTATGTAGTGCCTAGTTTAACTCTTAAGATAAAATGAAATAGTAAAAAACTAGAAAATTTCCTGCTGCATTTGGATCTCATTTTGGAGAGCTAACCATATATATATGGTTATTTTATTTGCTTTAGTATGTTATGGTATAGCTTTGTTTATATAGTATACCGTAGTTTAGCTATCATATAGCTCTCTAAATGCTTAAATTAGTCATTTATACAGAAAAAAATGCTTATTTTAATTTATGTGCCCAAATATCAGCTGGTATCCTCTTGTGCTGTGAGATTTGAGTTACTTGGCTGGATGTCTCTGTTCAGCATCATGTGAAAGTGCCATGTCTTCCCTAAGAATTGCGTCAGTTCTTTTTAACCTATGTCGTCAAGGTCTCCATTGTTCCCGCTAATCTTTTAGTCTCCCTTATCTCACTTTACATGACTCTTTTGTTTCATTTATGCCTATTTAGACTTGTAACTCAGTCTTTTAATTTCACTGAAACTTCTCACACAAGGCACATATGCATTGCAAGCTTTTAATGGTGTGGAGGGACAAAGAGCGATTTGTACTGCAGCCAGTAAATTATTACTGGTTACCTGTTCCCAGTAGTTAGAAATTTATGTCTTGCCCAGATTTTGCTCTTGCTCTTTCTTTTCTTTTACTTCTAGTCCTCCTCTCTCCTCTTCTATCTCTGCCTTTTCCTAATTCCTATTCATCTGTAGGGCATTTTAGCCTCCCTTTTCCTCTCTTCCTAGCTCTGTTCCTAATGTGTCACCTTCTGAACTAAAATCACTATTAGGCTGTTTGTCTAAATAATATTCTGAGCTCTCAAAGTAATTTTTTTTGCCCTCAAAGTAACTTTTTTCCCCCCTCTCTTCCCCCCCCCTTGCTGCATTTTTTAAAGTGCTCAAATTATAAATGTGTAGCTTTTCTTTCATTCTGCACACACACTTCTCTCATTCCTCATACCAAGGTATTTTAAGTGGTACAGGAGAGAAAGGTGATCTCTGCTCACTAATAAAGGAAGAGATGTAAGTTCCCCACGAGTGGCCACACAGATGGAATTTCACCCTGGGCAATCCAACTTGCATCTGGTGGTGAGAGGAACACAAGCCTAGTCAATATTTGAGTCATGCCCCAGTTCTCTCCTGAGCAAGGGCAGTAATTTAAAAATGCATTGATTAATATGTAAACAGGAAACTTATTTTGGGAAAGAAAGTTCAGCTGTGTGACAGAATGGAAGTCTTGCTCTATCTTTCTGGATCATTTATTGGAAAACCAGACTGTTTTCCAATAAAATTTTGGCCTGAATAAATAATATGGGAAATTAAGCAAATCTCTCAACTGGCTGATTCTCAGTGTTCTCATTCCAGAACCAACACTGAGTTCATTTTCGAAACGAAAGACAGAATGCTACTTCAGTGATGTTTCAGATGATCTTTGTAAATGTATGCCAGCAGGATTGTTCTGGGGGAGAAGAAAAAAAAAAAAGGCTTGAATGATGTGATAGCATTGTCAGGGATTTGCAGCAACCTTCTGTTGCCAAAGCCACTTCCGTAAAACACTCTCCTTTTACCATGAGCTGGGCATAATGCCAGTATGTTTTCTTTTCCAATCTTGAAGGAACACTAAGTATCTGGAAGGTGTCTGAATTCCATGGGACATGAATCTGTGCTAACTGTGACCTCCCTGGGATTTACTCACACAGAATATTGCTCCCTTTCAGTTGTGTTGTCTCTGAGCTGAGTTGCCTTTTTTTTTTTAATTATTTAAAATTATATTTTTATTTTACTGACTAGCTTTAAAATCCCTTATAAGTAGCCACTGAACTATTTAAACCTTGCAGAACAATGACTAGTAAATTATTTGATAGTCTAAGTCTGTAGGAATCTCTTTTATTTGACCACTGGAAAAATGAAAGGAATTGTTCCAGCCTTGAACAGCATCCCATGGTAATAATCATGTAAGAAGGAATTTCCTTCAAGTTTAAAACCAAACAGGTGGAAGCTGTCAGGACACACTAGCAAAGAATCTGAGAAGCTAATTCCAGCTCAATCTTTTCTATTAATGCCCCTTTGCCCACAGTCTAATTTCTGCCTGATCTACTGTTGCGTAAGATACTGAACACAGCTGTGGATCAATGAAGTCATTTACAGATCCACCTTGTGGGTGAGATAAATGATGGATTAATCTAAGTCCCCTGGGGCCTTTATTTTTGGAACATATTTTAATGGTGAATGAAATCCCTTACTGGAGCTCCCTCAAATTATTGCCTTCTCTTTTTCTCTTTCCTGAATGTAATGTTTTTGTCGTTATTGTGTTATTGTTGCTCTTAACATTCTATTACTGCTTCCTGGTTAGTCTAGTTCTAGAAGAGCTATCTATGAATATTGGTGTCTAGCCATGAATGTTTCCTACCACGAAGATGATAGGCACAGACCTTTATGACATGGATGCCAAATACTAAAATAATTTCACAATAACTAAGTTTTTTTTTTCTTTTCAGAACTGTGGTAAACTCAGTTCCAGCACTTGATGTCAATAATCTTGATGTTAAAGATCCAGAGAGAAACAGGATAGAAAAATTTGAGGAAAAGTCAGTTTATTAACTAAAATTTTTAACTATTTTTTTCTAGGGAATCAAACTTTGGGGTAGTCATGAGAAAGATGAAGTAAAATAAGGAAGTATGACTGCCAGATTAGTGTCCTCATTCCTTCTCAGTCCTAAAATAATCTGAAAATAATCATTTTCGTGGTGATGGTGGTGGCATTGGATTAAGTATTTTGCACGTATTATCATTCAGTGCCCAAAATAATTCTAGGATTAGATAGGAGTAATGTCCCCAATTTACAGATAAGGATCTATGGCTAAGAAAAAGAACACCTCCAAGTCGCACACTAATATAGTATTTCTATTTTTAATTTTTTCAAGAACATTCATATTGTTTTCCCAATGGCTGCACCAATTTACATTCCCACCAACAGTGCATGAGAGTTCTTTTTTTTTTTCTTCATAGTCTCACCAATACTTGTTATTTCTTATCTTTTTTATTTCAGCCATTCTGACAGGTGTAAGGTGATACCTCATCATGGTTTTGGTTTACATTTCGTTGATGATTAATGATGTTGAGCATAATTCCACTACTTGGTATTTATCTGATGAAAATGAAAACACTAATTCAAAAGGATGCACCTCTATATTTATTGCAACATATTTATAATAGCTAAGATAGGGAAGTGACCTAGGTGTCCATCAGTAAGTGAATGGATAAAGAAGATGTGGTACATACACACAAACGTACACACATACACAGCCATAAAAAGGATAAGATTGTTTCATTTGTGACAATATGGATGGACCTAGAGGGTATTATGCTAAGCAAAGTAAGTCAGACTAAGAAACACAAATACCATAACGATTTCACTCATATGTGGAATCTCAAAAACAAAAGAAATGCAGAAACAAACAAACAGATTCAGACCTGTAAATACAGAAAACAGACTGGTGGTTATGAGAGGGGAAGGGGCTGAGTGAAGTGGGTGAAGGAGAGTGGGAAGTACAGACTTCCACTTATGAAATGAATAAGTCACAGGAGCAGGTGGTACAGCATAGGGGATGTAGTCAGTGGTACTGTAATAGCGTTGTATGGTGACAGATGGTAGATATATGTGTAGTGAGGATGGGGTAATATATAGAGATGTTGAATCACTCTGTTGTATACCTGAAACTAATGTAACATTGTGTGTCAATTAAAAAAATTAATTCCACATCAATAAAGAATTGAATTGAAGTTGGATTGAATGTGGGAAATAACAACTGATAAGAGAAGTAACACTCCAAACACATGCACCATTTATGCTCAACAAAAGGCCTTATACGTCAAAAAGAATGATTTCACAACATTTGCGGCAACATGGACGGGACTGGAGGAGATAATGCTAAGTGAAATAAGTCAAGCAGAGAAAGACAATTATCATATGGTTTCACTCATTTATGGAACATAAGAAATGGGAAGATCGGTAAGAGAAGAAAGGGAAGAATGAAGGGGGGATAAACAGAAGGGGGAATGAACCATGAGAGACTGTGGACTCTGGGAAGCAAACTGAGGGCTTCAGAGGGAAGGGGGGTGGGAGATTGGGATAGGCCAGTGATGGGTATTAAGGAGGGCACGTATTGCATGGTGCAGTGGGTGTTAAACGCAGGTAATGAATCATGGAAAATTGCATCAAAAAAAAAATCTAATTCTTCTGATTTGGAAAAAAATAAAATAAAAAAAAAGACTATTTATTTATTTATTGGAGAGAGAGAGAGAGAGGAAGGGAGGGCAGGAGGGGGGAGTGTGTGGAGTGAGGAGAGGGGCCGGGGGAGAGGGAGAAGCAGACTCCCATTGAGCAGGGAGCCAGACACAGGGCTGGGTCCCAGGACCCTGTGATCATGACCCGAGCTGAAGGCAGATGCTCAACCGAGTCACCCAGGTACCCAGACCTTTGAAACAATTTAATGAATTATTATAAGGCGCATCTCTTAAAGTTGTCATGAAAACTGACTTAAAACCTACAATTCTGTGAGGTACTTGGTGTCTCCCCTAAAGGATTAGTGATATTCAAGGCAGCATTCATGGGGATAGATAGCCCATGATAATCACTTTTTGGTCTTTGTGCTTTTAAAACACTGATTATTTAGAACCCAGTCACCTTAAAGATTATGTTTTATTGTTCTTTACTGTGACAATTAAATGAATTAGATAGTTATTGATAGTTAACATATCCACTGAAATATCGAGGAAAGAGAAGTGACATTTCCCATGCTGCACTTGTTGGTGCATGTGTATTTCTCGATGACAAAACTACACAGTTGAGCTCTTTGAATTGGAAACAAGATCAGAATTCTTGGTGAGTTATCACAGTTGGAATAGGGAGAATATTTGATTCATGAAATTTATGTTGTTGACAGGAAAAGAAAATAGTTGAAAATAAGTTTACATTTGAATATGTTTGGTATTTTATTCATTCTGACGTATTTTAGAAATCAATAGAGTACTGGTGCTTCACTTGATATGCATTTACTACATAGCCTTACCTTGTAAATTTCTTCTGAAAATTTAGGAGGACCAAAACGAATTAGGATTATTATTGTCATAATTAGTACCAAATGATATAAACTGACTCGATTGAAAATATGGGACTATGACTAAGAAAATACATAATAGTAATAATATTCTAAGAATTATACTATGAAATTTTGGGAAATTATAACAAAATTTTCATTTGTACTCTACATTGATCACAGTATGATAGGTGATGAGGGTAATCAAAATTCCTTACAGATTTCTAAAGAAAGAAGTTCCACGAAAATTTGTCCACTTCTCATATTCTACTTAAAATTAGGTTTTTTTTTTTTCAGGAAATAAAGACAGGTTTAGTATCAAAAAGATCTGAATGATGTCTAAAGAACTAATCTAATTCTTACACATAAAGAACAATCTTACGCCTACAGTGTTTAAATTCTGAGATCATCTTTTCCTCCTGCTTATTTCATTCATTAATTAAATTAAGTGAAATATTAATTTTAAATTACATCCACTCAGGCACATTGCCCTCTCTATTCTGAGGGGATAAAAGCAAATGTTTGCTTTGGATATCTGGTTAACTGAGAAAACATTGCATTTGAATTATTAGAATTATTCTTGCCAAATGTGCTTGCCAAATCCGGTCTTTCCCTTTGCTTGGTATGCCTGACCTTAGGCTGTGGCTCTGGGACACATCAGATTGAAATGTAACTTGTTCAGGCCCTGTTTTGTCAAGGATGCTCCTCAGCTTGTAAATTGATTCTATATAGTTAGTCCTACCTAGTTCACATAACTCTTAGTAATATTGGAAAGAATTATTTTTCTATTTGAAATTTTAGGAAGAAAACAAAAAGGATCATTTGAAAATGGCTGAATCCACAGCAAGGAACAAAATATTTAGCCAGTATATTAAAACAACAACAACAAAACAAAACAAAAACAAAAATACAAACAAAACCTTCAGCATTATTAGTTGTGTCTGTGTGACCAGGTGTGGGTATATTATATTTCACACACCCACACCCACAAACTTTTAATCTTTGTTGTTAAGAAATGAGCTTTCCTCAAAAGTGGGTGAATATGATACTCATGTCATGATTCTGTCCTGATACTTGTTTTCTGTTCTTCTCCATTCTGCGATGCAAGCTCATGCTGTGCTCTCTTCATGCTGATCCACACCCCACAGGAATATGAGTAGGAGAGTCACTCCCTTGTATAAAAAGAGGTCACTCTGTTGTATAAGAGTCCTATGGTTAATACCAAAAAAAAAAAAAAAAAAACTTATCAGTATCCGTTTGCTGTTGATCAAAGTTGGGATTTAATTTTTTCACTATATTGAACTATTATATCTATTAGTATTTAATGTATCTATTACTACATACATCTCTGGAGTTTTGGAAAAATGTGTCTTCTAATGTTATGTGTCTCAAACTTATGTGCTATAAATCACTTTGTAATATTGATAAAATGTAGATTGAGATTTAGTAGGTCTAAAGTTGCTCCTAAAAGTTTGCATTTTTTTTAAAGTTTGCATCTCTAACAAGGAGATTCCAGTGCTGCTGGTCCTGATATACATTCTGAGTATCAAGATCATATGCCCATTCAGTACAGCTCTCTGCCTCTGCTACCAGCAAACATCCTTTCCCTGTGCTTCCTGTGGTGAGTGAGCAAAGATCTGTGTATGTCTGTGTGTGTAAGGGGGATATCACTAAGAGAAAATTACAGTTTACCCTGGTTTTTGGCTTCTGCATTAAGTGCTAGCATAAAATGTCTTGCTCTTTTATTCAGCAATTCATTTTCCCATGAACCAACATCTCCTCTGGCTAAAGCAGGTTGAAGTGTTACTATTCAGCCATGTCATGCTACACATATACTTTCATTCATTCATTTACTTGATAATCATTTATTATGTGTTGTATTTCAGAAAATCTATTGGGCAATAGCTATAGAGTGATGCTGAGTGATGAGACTTGATCCCTTTACTCATTGAACTCACATCTAAGTGGAAGAGACAGACATGGTAGGGGAAATAGTAATATTGATACAAAGCATTATATTAACACAGTGAAAAAGGTAAAAACTGCATATATGAGATTCAGGAAAGTTTCACAGAGGATATGACATTATTCTGAGACTTGATGAGTAAGGAATAGTATTCAGGTAGCAGAACAATAGGAGCAGCATTCTTTGCAAAGGTAGTAACACTTGCAAAGGCAGAGACACTAAAATGCATGGTGTATTCAAGGAATCAGGGGTCACTCAAAATGACTGTGGAGGAGTGGCAAAAGATGAGCCGAGAAAAGTGGGCAAAACATCAAATCATGAATGGATGATTTCTAAGAAAGGTGAATTTTTATCCCATAAGCAATGTGGGAATAATGTGATAGAATTTTGGAGAATAATTTTAATAGCAGGTTAGAGCACTCAATTGCAAAATAGCAAGTTTGGAAAGTATCAAATTAACGCAAGTGAGAAACAATGGATTCTGAACTGAGGTAGGTAGTATTAGTAAGGATACTGAAAGATACTCTAGAGGTAGAAGTGACAGGACTTTGTGGTAAATTAAACATTGGTGTAAAATTGAGGAAGGAGATGGTTTTCAAATTTCAAGTCTGGTTAATTAGGTGGGATATAATGGTATTTGTTAAATAATTCTGTATATATAAATGTGGGAACTATTTTGGAAGTAGTGATAATGAGTTCATGTTTTATCTTTTTGAGTCTGAACATTTTGTTGGAAAATCAGAGAGCTGTGTAGCAAGTATATGGACTATGGAAGTTGATTCTTTCCATTAGTCTGGAATACCTTGTATCTTCTCTTTGTAACTCAAAAATGCTGCTTTGGTGAATGACACAGCTGGACAATATACAAGTGTCAACATTCAAAATTTTGTTCTATTGAGTTTTCTTTGGAATTTGAAGAGACCAAAGATACAAGGTTACAGTTGTTCTTTTCATGATGTCATGTAACAGCAAGAGTGATTAGCTATTTTAGTCCAGTCCTATTAATAATTTAAGCTATAAGCATTTTCTCATTGTCTTTGATATATGCATATATTTTGAATGGTATTTAAGAATTTACTTTGTTGTTATAAGACAAAAAAAAAAACTAGGTCTAACATTTTTTAAAAAGACACTCTGAGGTACATTGGCTTACTGATACTTAATCATATCTCTAAATACTTTTAGACTCATATTTCAGATCAGTGATTTACATCATACTATCAGAGATGGAGAATATTAATATATGGCATTACTTGACATAAATAAACAGGTGAGCTAGAGAGTGATTTGATCCCAGCTATCAATGACCGGATGGAATGAGAATTCTTAGGAATTTTGTTCCTTGACTTACTTTGGAAGGTGATTCCTCAAATAGTGAATAATTGGTTTGTATGGATATAGTAGATATACTGTTTATATAAGGACTTCTGATGAAGTGTGACTGTTAAGATGATTTCATTTAAAATTGAACGGAAACTGAAAATGAGAAAGGCTGCAGGTAAAATTGGATATTTTGGGACAAAAGACAAGGATTCATCCTAGTAGTGAGCTGGTAGCTCGTCTGCAGTCATCATGCAAAGCAAAGAGTTATTATAGCTTGTGATTATTATTATTTACAGACAAATCAAACTGATGAGATGAGGTTTACATTTGCTCTACTTCTTTGTTTCCATCTGACTCTCATTTCCTTTCAAGATTAAATAAGAAATTTATTGAACTGTAACATCAAATACTTATTAGTAAATTACTGGGTATTATATATTTATATTTTTATATATATATATGTATGTGTGTGTGTGTGTGTGTATATTACCTAAATCTGCCACCAAAGCCTCTAGTAACTTTGTATAACTCTGCACCATTAATTTCTTCAGAGTGACATTCTGATGTGAGCTGAACAGATGGAATTGCAGGATTGTTCTAGCAAATTTATCATAAAAAATGCATCCGACACCTGTGTAATTTGCCTAATCATTTTCCTAATAAGCTCCCACCATTAATTATGCACGATTTCCACAATGCAATCAAGATAAAAGTAAATCTGATGACTTAATACCCTTCAAAATAATTGGTTCACCCAACACAAGGCCTCCTTTGCTTTCCATAGCCATTTTAGTTAATTAGAAAAAGGGTGCACCCTGTTGGAGTCAGCAGAACGGAGGCTGATCGCTTGGTGGGAGGTAGACCTGCTGGGTTTTTGGGCAGGAGTCAAGGATATTAACTCGTGAAAGAATAGAAGAGAATTTTGCCCCTTCCTCTTCTTTTCTGTCTTCCACAATCCACACCCCCCCAACCCTGCAACTTCCCTGTCTCCCCCCACCCACCCCCGTAGCAAACAGATGCGATTAGTGTTCTTCAGCCATCAGAAAACTGACTGCAGGACTCTGCGGGTCTAATGAGAATCAACTTTTCCGAGGCTGCTGTCTTGCGGTGCAGTCCACCTGTCACATCATTAGGTGCAGCATGTGCCTTGAATTCACTTTGCTAAATGAGATTTACAGGCCCCAGTGAAACCCATCCTGCAGCATCCCTGCTTCAATTAGCTAAAGATTAATTGTCTGAGAAAGGGAATGAAAGTTTTACTTCAACTGACCTGAAAAAAAAAAAAAGGTAAAAAAAAATGTATGGTTCAGGTATCCCACATAGGCCCCAGGCAGTGTGGAAAACGTGATAATTTAAAGGTGCTGCAAATTTCCTACACCTCGCCTGGATGGATGAAATTAACTAGCACTAAAAGCTGTCAAATTAAAGGTTGACTTCCAGATATTAGCACCTTAAATGTCACCGAATATTCTTTCTTTTTTTTTCTTTTTCTTTTTTTTCTTTCTTTCTTCCTTCCTTTCTTTTTTTTTTTTTTTTTCTTGGCAAACATTCGTATCAGCACACCTGCACGTGCACACAGACATTTTCTTACTGCTGTTCTTGCTAACTGCTTGTTCGTGCCCAGCCTGGAGTTACTTGCTATAAATCTTTGATGTAACCATGGCTACAAAACAACTGGCAATTACAAAATTTCCTCCATTTTAATGTTACACTAATTATATTTGAATATGTTTTAATGTAGATGAAGAGTTGGAGGTGAGAAAAGCTTCTGAAGAAGGGCAGAAAGGAGGATCTCTGGTCCCATCTGCCACACATTCCCTGTGCTAGTCAGACGCACATAACCTGCAAGTGGAGGTGTATCACCCATAGCTAGAATTTCTTAACTTGTAAGTCTTCATGCAAATTAAAGAATTTAAAAACTTTGAAATTATGGAGAATGGTCTAAAGTAATTAGAGAATTGAAATAATTTTTAGCATTATGGGATATGTAATGACTTAGTAGGATTTGGATAGAAAATATGAAAACCTATTTTTAGCTAAAATTTATTTTTGACTAACAAATAAGAAAAAAACTTAGCATTGCCAATTTTTAACATAAGTACGGCAGTGGCAAATTCACCTGGCTAGAATGGCAGATGAAACAGAGTCATGAGGGGAGAGTGACCATCCTCCACATTTGGGAGCAGAGATTATCAGGGGCGCCTTTCATTCTTCAGTTCCCTTTTAGCATGTCTCAATGAATCACAGCTCGTTTGTTCCAATTTAAATTTGTGGGCCATAGCATGTAATTTTAATTAATAAAATTTCACCAAATACACACATGCCTGTGAAGAATCTAGCAAACAGCACAGAAATAAGATAATACAGTGAGAAAATAGTGAGAAAATAGCACAGTGAGAAAATAGAAGAACTGACATGCCTGTACTTTGGATGTGAGTTCCCTGTCACCCACATTAAGAATTGAGAACAAAAACAAGAAGACAAAATGATTATCAATGATGATCGAATCAAATCCAAAAAATTCCTGAATGATTTTTTTTTCATAAATATCATAGTCGATTGGAAATTTGCATTTGAATCCAGTAGTTTTACTAATGGCTCTCACTCAGTGTATATTTTACTATGAGTTATTGACTAACAATACTATGAAACACGATACTTGAGGGTCATCTAAAACATTGTTTCTTTTCTTTTTAAACATTTATGTTTTATAACATATATTTTAGTAGTTCAGTTATAAATATGTATTTGTAAATATATGTGTATATGTATGTAAATAGGCAATAATAAATTTAATTTTTAAATTTAAATAGAACTATTTTCCTTAATATAAGGATACTTATCCAGAAAGTTCAGAGAATCTTATTCTAGGATTCAAGTCCTCATTTATAAGATTAGAAAAAAGCTGGAAAACTATGTGGCTACTTTGGGATATAACCTCATGGCAATGAGTTTTTCTGTGCCTCTGGGTCTTTGATAGTTGAAGGTTTTCCCTGTCTTAAGCTCAATAGGTAAAACAGTCAAAGAGGAGGAGATACAAAATACTTCTCAAAGCAAAAACCTTTTCAAGTTCTTTTTTCATGTTGATGGAATTATGTGCTCTGTTCTTAAAGAATTCTTTGCAAAAGGATGCTTCATACTGGTTACCTTTTAAAAAATTTTTTGAAAGCTATATGCATGTTTATTAGTCTAGCCATTAGAATTGTGATTTAAAATACAGGTATTATATTCTTTGTGTCCCCTTCTCTTTCCCTAAATGCCCACATTTAAATAATAATATCCAACCTGCCTACTACATTTCCGACTCTGTTTTTAAAACTTTTACAAGTATTACTTCATTTAATCCCTACCACAGTCCTCTAAATTAAGTGGTGTTATTTTGCCCCTTTTACTGATGAATAAAATTGAATTACACATAGTAAACACCTTGCTCAATGACACCCCAGTAAAAACAATGCTAGGATTCAAACCACATTCCATGAACCTACACTCCACTTTGGCATGATAAAACTCGCTTCTCTTTTTTCTTAAAGATTTATTTATTTATTTTAGAGAGAGCGAGTTGGAGGAAGGGCAGAGGGAGAGAGAATCCTCAAGCAGACTCCCTGCTGAGTGCAGAGCCTGACAAGGGTCAGGACCCTGAGATCTTGAGCTGAGCCACCCAGGTGCCCTTAAGAATCGTACCTCTTAAGTTTTGTTTAAAATTATTACCCTGCCTGTTCCCATGGGGATTTGAATAAGTGATGAAACTAGAATGATTTCTGTTTCATGGATTTGGGTTTAAACCAATGAACGTATATGACCATGTGCATTTTTTCAGGCAGGTGTGTGTGTGTGCGTGTGCGTGCGCGCGCACGTGTGTGTGGTGGGTGAGGAGGCTAGGGTACTAATGTGAGAATTACCATATAGATAGTTTGATATTTAGTTGAATCCTGGGTACCATCGCTTCCATGGTTAGGATGTAACATCTATGGTTATGAGACCTTATGAGTTTTACAACTGCTTAGGTTTGGTTCCCGCTTATGCCTTTAACATATATTTCAGCATAATATACACAGATCCAGTCTTGTAAAAGATGATCAAAAACAATATGAAAAAAACTATAAAATCTTACCGAAAATCACAAAAAATAATTCTTAATAATTTTAAAGATGCCAATTCTTCCTCACAGTGTATATTGAAAACAGTTCTGATTAAAAACTTAGTAGAGATTATTTGGGTCTTGGTAGAATAATTCTAGAACACATCTGGAAAATTTGCTTAATGAGGCCAGCCATTAGCATTTTGAAAAAAAAAAAGTAAAAATGAAAGATATTCCCTACTAGATAATAAATCATACAAAGCTGTAATAATATGGAGAAAGTATTAATTACAGGGGATTGAAATAAAGATCAAAAGAACAAAATAGAAATTCTGGAAGCAGAAAAGCACATATATAAAATTGTACAGATAAAGAAAATATCATCACTAAAAAGAGAACCACAGGCTCCTAATGGAGTCACTTGTGCTAGACCCACCAAACTAGGAGTGTTGTTGTTGTTGTTGTTTTAAGATTTATTTATTGGGATGCCTGGGTGGCTGAGTCAGTTAAGCATCTGCCTTTGGCCTGTGTCATGATCCTGGTCCTAGGATCAAGTCCCGAGTTGGGCTCCTTACTCAGCAGGGAGCCTGCTTCTCCCTCTCCCTCTGCCTGTTGCTTCCCCTGCTTGTGCTTCTCTCTCTGACAAATAAGTAAATAAAATCTTTTAAAATAATAAAAAAATAGAAAAATAAGATTTACTTATTGAGAGAGATATGGGGGAGGGGGCAGAGGGAGAGAATCTTTTAAGCAGACTCCCAGGGAGCGAGGAACCTAACCCAGGGCTCAGTCCCACAATCCATGAGATCATGACCTGAGTGGAAACCAAGAGCTGTCGCCCAACTGACTGAGCCACGAGGCATCCCTCAAGTAGGATTTAATAGCTAATTGCAGTTTCAACCTTCCTCAGGAATATAATCTTAATTGGTCAGTCTGAAATTTCCAGGTCAGCCCCAGTGAGGTAATCCACCTAAGTCCCCCAAAGGGGGATGACCTTATCCAAAATAATTCTTATTTTTGTTTATGACTTCCTTGTCTTGAGTTAAAAACCTTTCCCTTCCTGTAGCCCTTTGGAGCTCCCCTCTATTTGCTAGATGGGGTGCTGCCCAATTCATGAATCATTTAATAAAGCCAATTTGATCTTTAAATCTACTCACTTGAAATTTTGTTGTTTGGCGTCATCAAAATTCATCAGGAAATAGAAATATAAATCAATACAGTGATGTGACAGTTAATTTGTGACAGTTTTATATTTATATTAAAATAGATTTCATATTATTTGAGTAATTCAATATATTAGACATAACTTAAAGTGCAAGAATTGATTTTGTCCCAAGTAAGAATTTTTAAGTGTAAAAATTAGAGAAAAAAAAAAGATGAATGTAACTGCACAAAGGCTAGATCTCTGATGTATCACCAAATGTAAAATTAAAAGCCAGAATTAGTCTGAAATTAATTTTTTTAAATTGAAATGATGGAGAAATATTAGAGTTATAAACAAACTTGAAAACAAATAACTGTAAAAAGAAAACTGTTGCTAAAGGACATAAACAGGCAATTTACAACAAATAAAGCATTGGTTAAAGGTGTAAAATCATGTTAAACAAAGAAGTTAAAATATTGTGACATTATCTTTCAACTTCAAAGTGGAATTTAAAGAAAATGTTAATGCCAAAAGACAATCAAGGGCATGTAAAATAAGTATTATAAACAATGTTTGCTGTAATAAAAATTTATACATTTTTAAACAAAACTTGGCAACAGGAATTAAAGTTTTAAAAATGTTCATACTCCTGGGGCACCTGGGTGGCTCAGTTGGTTAAGCATCTGCCTTCAGCTCAGGTCGTGATCTCAGGATCCTGGGATTGAGCCACATCAGGCTCCCTGCTCAGAGGGGAGACTGCTTCTCTCTCTCCCTCTGCCCCTGCTTGTGTTCCCTCTCTAGCTGTTTCTCTCTCTCTGTCAAATAAATAAATAAGATCTTTTTAAAAAAATGTTCATACCCTTCTACTATACTGAACAGTCTTGCTTCAATCATACTATCATAATAAACTAACCAGTGCCTTTTGAAAGACAAAAAATAATGTAACTGGTCAGCAAAAGAGAGAATTGTTAAATAAATATTATTCATCAATTTAAGAATTAAATTTTGAATATGTAATACACAAGGGATGCTCAGAATTAGTATCATAAAACCAGTATAAGAAACCACAAAGCATCTAAAATAAACTGTATGGAGAAGTCTACATATATGTAATAGAGACAAAAATGGTTTAACAATATAGTACAAGGTTAAGAACTAAGATTTGCAAACTTTCTAGGTTTGGAATCTACCCTTACCACTTAATATGTTTTGGAAGGTTACTTACTCTATTTGTATCCCAGTTTTCTAATCTAAAAAATAGAGATAATCATCTATACCTTATAGTTTTATTGAGTTTAGAATAGATTAACTATGTGATGTGTTTAGCACAGGACCAGGCACTAAGCAAGGGTGTAATAAATGTAATCTACTATTACTATTTCTAAATGGTAGGATGGTATTATGAATTTTTCTCCGTTTTAAATGCATGTGAAATATTTTTCCAAAAATTTTGACAAGCTTATTTTTTTTAAGTTTCACTGAAGTAAGTTATATATTCGCTACTCAAAAGTAAAAGTAGTAGTATAATTGGGAAATAATATGCATAGATGAAAATTCTTTCTCTTTTTTTATTTAGCCCTTTTTCCATTAACTGTAAGTCTTTTATATACGATTATCTTGTTCATTCATTTATCCATTACACAAATGATTATGTAATATACAAAGTACCAGGCAATAGTCTAAGTTGTGAGAACATATCAGTGAATGAATGGTTTCCCTTTCATTACACAGCTTATATTCTGTTGGAGACAAAGAATTACAAAAAAAAAAAAAGAAAAAGAAAAACAGATCTACATCATATGACAATAAGTGCTAAAGAGAGAAATAAAGAAGTGGAAAATAAGTTTTTACAATAATTGAAGAGATGGTTTTTAAGGAAAGACCCAGTCATATATTTTATTCACAACAAACTCATTAAATAAAGAAAATAAAAACTGTCCAACTCTCCAATGTTTATAGTCAATTCTATAAAGCAAATAGTGTAATGATATAGTAAAATGATGAAATTTAAAGGAGATCATAATTGTATATATTTCTGAGTATGCAGATAGTAAATATTTTACTAGATTTTAATGTAATTTCAAGTATAGTTTCTATAAATTTATTAAATCAAACTTTTAAATGTAGTATTTTTCTTTTTTATGTAACTTTATCTAGATTATTAATGTATCGCACATATAACAGTAGCAACAACAACCAATAATATTTACTGAACACATATTATCACCTAAGATATGCTAAGCAGCCATTATCGACTAAGAGGCTATTGCCACTATTATCCCTACTTTTCAGAAGAGGAAACAAACAGATAAAACATTTTTTCCCCAAACTACTAGTTTGTAAGTGATGCAGTTGTGGTTAGGACCAGGTCTGTCAGATATCAAAATCAGTTACTTAATCTGTGGGCTGTTACTGCTTTGGATTTGGGCATCTGAATGCGTATGAGATATTTCCATTTTAACTAAATCCTTCCCTACTTATTTTTTAATTTCAAAAATTTAAACATTAAATCAGTCATTTGAAAAAAAAATCTTATTAGATTTGGCTACAATACAATAATTAAGTGGTTCATTGGCTTTAAATGTGCATAAGGGTTTGAAATAATTCAAGTATTAGTTCATCCAACCTAATGTATAACTTCTGGGAAGAATTCCAGAGGTTCTAGCTTTCTATTTTTTTTTTTTTCTTTTTAAGATTTTACTTACTTATTTTCTTTAGAGAGAGATAGAATGGACATGCATGTCCACCCATGAGCTGGAAGAAAGGGAGGGAGCGGGAGAGACTTTCCAGCATACTCCAGGCTGAACACAGAGCCCATCATGGGGATCAATCCCATTATCCCAAGATCATGACCCAAGTTGAAACCTAGAGTCAGAGGCCCAACTGACTGAGCCACCTAGGACGGTGGAGGTTCTAGCTTTTTTAAAGGGACTGAAAGTTGATAAGTTACATGGAGTAATATATTAGTACATAATATAATTTACATGTCCTAGGAATTTTGTACAGATTAAGCAGATTATATAACAGAGGGGTAAATAAACCAAATAAACATGTCTTAAGAAGTATCTCAGAACAGGGGCTCCTGGATGGCTCAGTCAGTTAGGCGTCTGCCCAAATTCGGCTCAGGTCATGATCCCAGAGTCCCAGGAATCCCTACTCAGCAGGGTGTCTGCTTCTCCTTCTACCCCACTCATGCTCTCTCTCTCAAATAAATGAGTAAAATCTTAAAAAAAGTATCTCAGAATAATTTTAATAGTGTTATAACAACAAATAAAAATACTTATATTAATTAAGTTCTCACTGTATGTTAGTAGCTATACTTTTCATGATTGGCATGAAGTGTTTTCAAATTCATAACAACGTCATGAAGTAGAATTTATCAGTATGCAGACCAAGGCGCTTAAATAATATGGCCAACTCCTCCCAACTGTTTAACCTGAAGTCAGACTTTAAACTCATACCTAGTGATGATAAAACTAGAATGAAATCCAGTTCTAGAGATGCAGCATCATTATCCAAATAATTCTCAGTATGTCATATTTACTTTTTTAGTAAAATAGTTTTCACACAGAATTTCATGGAAATTGAAAAGGAAAAGAATAACTCCAAGGACACTCGAAATTATTCTAATCCCTGAATGGTCAGATCTTTGGCTTTGGGCTAAGGGTGAACATATGACTATGCTTATTGGAGTGTGGAATATTTGTGAATAGTAATGGAAAATTATAGAAAATCATTCATTTAATCATAGCTTTTTTTTTTTTACAGTGATTAATATATAACATAACTGACTTTGGTTGTTTGGATAACCATCTGTCACAAGTGTTAGAAAACACTTACTATCTTGGTATAAATTGGGCTATAGTAGGCCAAATAGCATCACAATATTTTGTAGGAATATTTAATGTGGAACTTTTTGTTCCTGTAGACTTTTATCATGTTTTTTGGGAGGTTTTTTTGGGGGAAAGAAGTTCAGACAATCAGATAATCTCTTTTTATCTCTCTTTATTGAAGTATATAATTTTTGCCCCTGCCACGTACCTAATTCTAACTCCTATCTCTGCAATAGACATCGTGTATCTGGTAAATTGATATGTGATGTGTCAGTGGGTATTAGATCCTATGAATAGATTTTTATTTCCAAAAAGTACCATCCAAATCTTCTCTGATGAGTTCTACTTTGCTGTCATTCGGTTTTACAAAATGGCTAAATCACCAAATGGAAATGGATTGAGAAACCATTAACATGGGAGCATGGGAGTGTAGAGAAAGAAACTAGAATGTTGCTTTCTAATATCTGGGCTTAAATCCAGTGCTTTGGCTTGCTGGATGGCACCTCTGACTAGTACTGAAGACACTAAACATAAGCAAAAAAATTTTTACTCTCAACGTGTCTATTACATCAAAAATAAGACATTTCAAGTACTATTACATTCCAGTGCACTTTTGGAATACTGTAAAAGGCTTTCAGGTTGAATGAAAGGGTCTTAAGGTGATGGGCAGCAAACTGCCTTGTGTAAGTAGGTCAAAAGTAAAGTTGAAGGAGTGGGAGAAAAGACATATTTAAGTTTTACACATTTATAAAAAAGGAATGAGAAACATATCACTTTCTGTAGTATTTGTTTTTTCTCTGCTTTCTTAGTGAGGAAATTTAACACACACACATACACATACACACGTGCGCACATGCACGTCCACTGGTGACTATGGGACTGGAATACAATTACAAGTTTCCTCACAGCAGTAAACTCTCTGTCCCAGCTGTGCCTTCAGTGGCATGAGCCAGCTTGATTATGCTAAAGCACCCCTGGATTCCTTCCTCTTTTGTTTCTACCCAGGGTCTGAAAGCTTAAACATTTGACATGCTTGGGCAGTTTTCTCTCTAATTTCACCCAAGCTGACTGTGCACTGAGTTTAATGTGTAGGTGTAGCCTGTAGGTGCAAGTAGCTTCTTCAGTATTTTTTTCCCTTTAGCCATCTGAACACTGGATGCATTCCAAGTTGGAGTGAATCTATATTATGGTAAAAAGTTAAACCATATCACAAGAGAAATAATATTACCACACCAAACTGATTTAGATCAATATCCGTGCAGGCATAGGTTGACTTTGAAACTGCAGTTATAATGCTTCTGGCTTCAACAACATAAAGGATGAGACTCTAGAAAATCAACAAATCTTTTATATGGGGTGCATTAAGTTTAGTTATGATCTTTGAAAACTATACATAGTGAGAGAATATCCGTATACTTGTTCATATACTAATTTCTCATTATTTAATGTTAAAGACCATAAAATTATATAATTTGAAAAAAAAACTTTTATATAACAACAAGAGTGGTCCCAAACCAGAATTTGGAGCACCAGCTTTCAATCCTTTAGTACTCTGGAACTCTTTGCTACTTAGTGAAAATATAGTTAAACTCATTATTACTGAAATAGTGGGTATATGAAGAGCTGTAAATAATAAGTGTTTAGGTCATCAAGGGACCTTATAGTATCCTTGTAAATACAGCAGAGTACATATCTTAGACTTCATTGTATGCCCGCTTTTGTTGGGGTTAATGTAGAGCATGAAATCAGCCATAATACCTGGCTTGCTAAAATGTAACGTGGAGGCCGCTGAGGGCAGGGAAGGTTTTGGGGAAGGGCGTAGGCCTTTGGAATACCGAGGCCTAGTGACCACTCTGCCCTTGGAATGCCTCAGGGAATTGCCTTCCCAGAAGCTTTCTTTGCTCAAATGGCCATGCTGTGATCTAAGAGATGTAGGCATTATCCCTTAGGCTACATTTAGCAGAACTCATAGAACACGCAGATTAGTATATTGTATCTTTCCTGTAAACAGATCCTCCCAGTTTCAGTAGACCCCTTGTCACACATCACGTGCTTGAGAAACAGTGATAAGGATTTGTGATTATCCTGAAGGACCAATGAAAGCAGGAGCAAGGAAGATCAAAGGGTCTTCCTCTCTGAGTGTTGACCCTCTTGCCTTCTACTCTCTTTCACAACAGAAGTTGGGAGTAATCTTTCATCTGTCAGTACAGGGATCGCTGGCCATTTCTGGCATGCTCTACTGTGAAAAGTGATTGTATTGATCTTATTCTGGCCTGTTTCTTGGTAATCTTAATTCCTTTGTGAATTTATTTGGCATTAAAAGAATCTATACCTTAGAAAAGATATAGATTATTTTTGGTAGAATATCAAACATAGAATGAACTATTTCAGAGGTGGGAAGACCCTGATGGCAATTTATAGTTTTTTATTCTGTGATGGTGTAGACCTGTGGCAGGGCGGGGGGGGGGGGTGTCTGATACATGTATGTACGTATGAAATTTCACAAGTAAATAGAGAGTGGTGTGTCCCAAAAGAAAATGTCTCAGAACCTCCTTTGTGCAGTAGTTCTCATCTTTTATAAGCTACATACATACAGAATGATAATCACACATGTAACAAACTCTCATGTACTGACCTGGAAAATCTACCCCTTTCTCTTTCATTCAAGATCGCATATTGAGCACATGTAAGAGGGATTTCATAATAAACTTGTATCACATGCAATTTATATTTTAAGTAATTATTTGCAAACTTTGCTAATGTGAATGTTATTGGCTCCCCCATAATGAATTACCCAAAGCATCAAATCGTCACACCTCAGGTAACACTTGCTGTCTTCAAGCAGCAGTAGGGAGAATACAGGAGCCATGAAGTATTATTATTTGCACTTCTTAAAATGCTTTCTTTAAAAATCATGATAAAAATGGCCTTAGTTGTTATAAAACTTTTCTAAGAATCATGGGTAGAGGTTCTTAGCTTCCTTATGCGAACACTAATAGAGTAGTGACTGTCACCTTGACATCATTTATACCCTCTGATTAACCAGTTCAGGACTGTCATTCTGTCAGAGCCTCAGCAGTGAACACTGACTAGGAAGCTGACTTTCAGGCACCTAAAGTGGTGTTTTAAAGGGAATGGTAATGAGAGAGATAAATTATTCCCTGTCACAGTGCATGCGAAGTAAACTCTGTACCCACCATAGCAATGAAGAATTCCCCCAACTAAATGTGCAATGATCCTGATGGCAGTAATCTAGACACAGGTGAAACTTGAATGGAGAGTCAGGAGGAATAATATTAAGTTATTTTATAAAGAAGAAGGAAAAGAGCATCCAAGAAAGAAAGGAAACCCAAGTCTTGGATTTCATTCTGCTATTATTAAGATGTAAGACTATGGGAAATGACTTAACTTTCTTGATCTTTCATCTTCTCTTGGCTAAATGAATGTATTGGGCTGGAGCAGCACATCCCAACCTACTTCAAGAAATATTGGTTAATTGGTGCACCTGGGAGGCTCAGTTTGTTAAACATCTGCCTTTAGCTCAGATCATGATCCCTGGGTCTCTCTCGCTCTCAAATAAATAAAATCTTTTTAAAAAAAGAAACATGAGTTAATAGATCATGTAAGAATAAAGATTTACTGGTAAAATACATTTGATAAACTCTGTGAATGAAACACACTACACTGTGAGCCTATTATCAAAATGCATTCTAATAAGTTAATGGGTGTAGAGTATCTTGTCATAAAATTTTGCCTAACCCTATGGTTCTGGACTCTGCTTGCCTATGTGAAGCACCTAGGGAGTTTAAAGAAATACTCAGGACACCCCTGTAGATCAAATAAACAAGATTCTGCAAGGATGGCTTCTGGAAATCAATAACTTAATCTCTGTCTACCACCACCCACCCCACCTAAGTGAGGATAGTATTAACTTTGGAAGCCAGACTGGAGGGCCTCACAATCAGTTGAAGGTCCTAATATAAAAAAGGCTGACCTCCCCCAAGGAAGAGAAATTCTGCCAGCAGTCCAGCTTCAGACTCAACTGAAACATCAACTCTTGCCTGAGTCTCCAGCCTACCAGCCTACCCTACAGATTTTGGACTTGCCAACTTCCACAATCACCATAAGCCAATTCCTTAAAATCTCTCTCTCTCTCTCTCTCTCTCTCTCTCTCTCTCTCACTCTCACTCTTTCTATCTCTGTCTCAATGTCTTCCTCCCCTCACACTTCCACCACCACCAAAGAATATCCCTTGATAACCTTGCTCATTGTTTCACCAACATAAGGATTATATAACAGTCTGATTCTGCCATGAAAAACAACCACAACTCTTTAATGCAATTATCTAATACTATCAATGTTGGAAATATCTCTCCTTTCAGATCTATTTTTGTTTTCCATTCCATGGGTAAGCAGTTTTTCTCTGAAGGCCAGAGTTGAAACATTTTAGTTTTTGTAGACCATAGGACCTGTGTTGCAACTACATCAGCTCTGCACCTATAGCCTGAAAACAGCCATAGACAATACATAAATGAACATAAATAGGTGTTTTCAAAGAAATTCTTATTTACAAAAAGAAACATGAGTCCATTTATGCACAGTTTGTAAACTGTGCTCTAGATCATGTAAGAATCGGTACGTTTATAAACTATGGTCCTATTTTTCTCTATTTCCTAATACTCAAGAATTCCTTCATTATATCTAATATTTACCATGCTTAAAGATTTTCTTTTAAGGATCTGTACAGGTTTTATTCTTAATTCAATCTGAACTTTAAATAAAATATTAAATTCTAACTTCTTTAGTGCATTTTTCTATTTATAGTTACCTGTACTTCTTAATAGTCTTTTGGTCTCATTGTGGATTTTCTTCAGATTCTTTCCTAATTCATAGGTGTTATATTATTTCTTTTCCACTTGTTAATAATTTTCATTTTTATAATAAGATTTAAAATATTCTGCAAAAAAAGTTGATTATCTCTTCTCTTTTATATTACTTTCTAAGTCTTAAAATGAATTCTGTCTGAAAGAATATCAGCTTTTAGATCATGTTTATAGATTTTAACTATTCTCCTCCCTATCAGATAACGCATATATTGATGTAAATATGACAGTGCATTCTCAGGTATAGTTTTGTGACTTGAGATGAGAGACTAAATATATATATATTTGGTGTTTTAAAAAGCACATTTCATGGCAGAGGACTTTGGAAATTCAACAGTTGTGGATTTTTAAGACCTTTATATCACCTTTCTTAAAGTCCATTGGCCTCCATGAACATGAAATCAATGGAAACTTTTACTTTGGCATAAACAAATACCCCCAGTATAAATCAACATGTTTCATGATTTCTGGAAGGCAGTGCTGGCCAAATCAGAGACCAATGCAGTAAGAGCTGTTACTCAGAAGTGAAGCTATGCATTATCAAGAATGTATACAGAAATGACTAGTAAACATGTCTTGAACTCTGCTATCTGGAGTAGGCTATTTATTCTAGTGTCATTAAAATAATTTCAAATTCTCATTACTTCAGACTTCTACAAATTATTAGGTGACATGACTATAGAAAACAACTTGGTTTCCAACTTATCTGTTCATTTACATATTTATTCATGTTTTAAATTTGAGTATACTTCACACACAATGTTACATTAGTCTCAGGTGTACAACATAGTGATTCAACTTCTCTATATGTTATGCTCTACTCACCACAAGTGTAATCACCATCTGTCACCATACAACACTATTACAATATTATTGACTGTATTCCTTGTATTCCTTTTATTCCCATGACTTATTTATTCCGTAACTAAAAGCCTGTATCTCCCACTCCTCTTCACACATTTTGCCCATATCTTACCCCCCTTCCCTTTGGCAATCATCAGTTTATTCCCTTTATAGGTCTGATTCTGGTTTTTCATTGTTTGTTTATTCGTTTTATTTTTTTAGGTTTTACATGTGAGTGAAATCTTATGGTATTTATCTTCTCAGCTGACTTATTTCACTTAGCATGATACCTTCTGGTTCATCAATGTTATCACAAATGGCAAAAATCTCATTCTTTTTTATGGCTGTATAATATCTGTGTGTGTGTGTGTGTGTGTGTGTGTGTGTGTGCGCGCGTGCGCACGTGCTACATCTTTATTCATTCATCTATTGTTGGACACTTGGGTTGCTTCCATATCTTGGCTATTATAAATGCTTCAATGAACATAGGGGTGCATATATTTTTCCAAATTAGTGTTTTTTTTGTTTTCCTTGGCTAAATACCCGGTAGTGGAATTATTGGATCATAGGGTATTTCTGTTTTTAATTTTTTGAGAAACTTCCATGGTTTTCCACAGTGCAGGTACAATTTACATTCCCACCAGTAGTGCACAAGGGTTCCTTTTTCTTCACATTCTTATCAACACTTGTTATTTCTTGTTTTTTGTTTTATTTTATTTTGTTTTATCCATTCTGACAGGTGCAAGGTGATATCTCATTGTGGTTGTGATTTGCATTTCCCTGATGATTGGTGATGTGTCTGCTGAAAAATGCCTATTCAGGGCCTCTACTGATTTTTTAATCAGATTGGGTTTTTGGTGTTGAGTTGTGTGAGTTCTTTATATATTTTGGATATTAATCCCTTATCATATATATCATTTTCAAGTATCTTCTCCCATTCAGTAGGTTGCCTTTTTGTTTTGTTGATATTTGCTTTTGCTGTGCAAAAGCTTTTTATTTTGGTGTTGTCCCAGTAGTTTTGCTTTTGTTTCTCTTGCCTAATGAGACATATCTAGAAAAATGCTTTTATGAGCCAGTGTTAGAGAAATTACTGCCTATGTTCTGTTCTGGGATTTTTAGTAGTTTAGTCTCACAGTTAGGTCTTTAATGCATTTTGAGCTTATTTTTATGTATGGTGTTATAAAGTGATTCAACTTACCTGTTTTGATAAATTAGAAAAATTGATATTTAAATTCATTTCTTGCTCTAGACTAGTTTTTCCAGTTGTTCACTTTTTTTATTTTTGTTCATGAATTTTATCAAGGTATAATTTACATAAAATAAAACACTTATTTTTTTTAATTTTTAAAATTTTTATTTAAATTCCAGTTAATTAGCATACCATATAATTTTAGTTTCAGACTACAATATTGTGATTCAACACTTCCATAGAACATCTGATGCTCATCACAACTAGTGCCCTCCTTAAGTGTAAGTGAACACTTTGATGTGTTTACATAACCCACTACAATCACCACCCTGATCAAGATATAGAATGTTTCCATCATGCTAAAATGTTCCCTCATGCTTCTTTGGCAATAAACTTCATTCTTCATACCTGCCACACTAAATTACTGATCTGATTGCTTTTGTCTATTCTAGAATTATATATCAATAAAAATATATAGTATGCACAAATTTTGTCTGGATATTTTCATTAAAAATATTTCTGAGCCTCATCCAAATTGTTGCATGTGTAAGTGGATTGCTCCTTTTTATTACTGAATGTGTTTTCATATTTAAAGTGTGTATTTTTGTGGGTAGAATATAACTGAATATTGTTGGGGTTTTTTTGAAAGCAGTCTAATAGTTTGTCCTTCTTGGTTTGTGTGTTTAGTCCATTTACATTTAATATAATTATTGATATTGTGTTTGTTTTTGTCTTTTACTTTCCGTTTGAGGTTATTTGAATACCTTTAGTATTCCATTTTGTCCTCTGTACTGATGTTAAGTCACTTTGTTTTATGGTGTGTTAGTTGCTACTGTGTTTACCATAAGTACTTTGAGTTTACTATAATCTACTTTCAATTAATATTATACCATTTGCATATATAACTGTATTCCTACTTCTGTTGTTATTTGTATTATTACTGTAATATTTTACTTTCACAAATGACATATCTTGGTACTCAATATCTTGGTATTATTTTTTATCAAAACACTTATTTTTTAGAAAATTTAAAAAACATGAAAATCTTTTATATTTGTACATATAATACATAAATATAATTTTACTAGTTTCCATCAGAAAACATTTCTTCATCTCATAGAAGTTTATGTACCACAGGTTGACTATTGCTTTATACTTTAAAATTTGCCTGTCATTAAATGGCTTTGTTTTGCCATAATTTTTGAAACATATTTTCTTTGTATAGATTTCTAGTACAATTATTTTACAGTAAATTAAAAATTTCCATTCATTGTCTCTTAATACTCTAATGACTATTAAGTGGTCATTTTAATTTTCTTTTCCCTATACGTAATATGTCTATTTTTCTTTGTCTGCTTTAAATTTTTTTCTTTGTTAAACATTTTCATCAATTTGAATATGATGTGTATTGTCATAATGCTGTTTGGGGTTTATTAAGTCTCTTGGATTTGTGGTTTGATATTTTATCAAATCTGAATTTTTCAGCTATTGTTTTATTTATCTGTCCCTCCCCATCCTTAGGATGCTCCAATTATAAATAAAAATATATGCACATATTTATATTATATATATTATATATATATTTGTATTATAGGTTATATATAATATTCTTTATGTTATGTAATATATATGTATTTATATTAGACTGCTTAATATGGTTCATTAGACTCTATTGTTCACCCTTTTTTCTCTCCTTATGTTTTAGGTTGAATAACTTCTATTGCCATATTTTCAAGTCCAGTTATGTCTTTGGGAAAAACTAATCTCCTATTTAGCCAGTCCATGCCAGATATACTATTAGATGCTAAGTTTCATTTGACACTTCTTTACAGTTGTCATTTTTCTCATTACTATGTTATGCTTTGGTTTAAATACCTATACATAGTAGTAGTTTTTTTTTTTTTTTTTAAGTCCTTTTCTTATAATTAAATCATCCATATAATTTCTGGTTCTGTTCCTAGTGAGTGATTTTTCTTTTTTCTCTTCATTATAGGTCACATTTTTTCAGCTTTTTTTTTTTTTTTTGGCCTATTTAGTAATTATTGATTGGATGCTGGATATTTGAATATTGTTGATCCTGCTGTCTTTCTTATGTAGTTGGTTTTGTCCTGGTAAGACATTAATTGCCAATCACCTTAATCTTTTTGAAGCTTGATTTTATACTCTGTTAGTGCACATCTAGAGTAGCCTTATATCTGCTTTTACTTTAATGTTTGTTCTCAGGCTTGGCATTCTGAGGTCTCCACCGAATTTCCTGAGTGTTCAGTGAAGCACCTTTGAGGCTATAGCATCTGAAACACATTTCAGCGGGTGTGAGCTTATGAGCTCAGAAACTAGTTTAGTTGATTGTCACCTTGTAGGTTCTTTACTCATAAGTTTTCTTGCCTGGCTTCACAGAGTTTCAGCCTTTGTATGTTTAGTTTAATATGCAGCCAAAGGTTGAAGTGAGCTTCTTTTAAAATCTCTGGATGTATTTTCCTCTGTGTAGCCACCACTTTATGGTGCATTGTCCTACAAATCGTAACCATCGTAGCCTTCCTTATCTCAGTTCTTATGCTTGGATTCCCTTTCCCTGAACTTTGGTCTGGAAAGTGCCTCCAAAAAGAAAGCCTGGAAATTGTAGGGTATATTTCATTTGTTTTCTTCTCTTAGAATTCAAACTCTGTGTTGTCTGCTATCTAATATCAATAAAGAGATTTATATATATATATAGCTTCTCTAATTTTCTAGGATTTTTTTTTTATTATTATCTTATTGTGTTTTTGTTTTTAATGGCAGTAGGGCTGGTCTAGTACCAGTGATTCAGTCTTGGCCAGAAGCAGAAGTCCCTGTTACTGTGTTTGTTTGTGTGTTTGTTTTTGTTTCTTTGTTTTTTGGGGTTTTTTTGTTTGTTTGTTTTTTGGTTTTTTTTTTTTGTATGAGACGCTTAACCAACTGAGCCAGTCAAGTGCCCCAGTCTTTTGTATTTCTACAGTATCAGTTGTAACATCTCTTTCATTTTTTATTTTATGTGAGCCTTCCTTTTCTTTTTCCTTTTTCTTGTTCTTTTCTTGGTGAGCCTAACCAGAGTTTTGTCCATTTTGTTTATTTTTTTCAAAAACCAGTTCTTAGTTTCATTGATCTTTTGTATTATCTTTTCAGTCCCTATTTCATTTATTTCCACTCTAATTTTGTTATTTCCTTCCTTCTGCTAACTTTGAATTTAGTTCTTTTTTTTTTTTCATCTGTTGAGGTATATAATTAGACTGTTTATTTGAGATGCTTCTTTCTTTCTGAATATCGTCATTTATTGCTATAAACTTCCCTCTTAAAACTGCTTTTGCTGCATCTTATGTTTTGGTGTTATATTTACATTTTAATTTGTTTCAAGATATTATTTTGTTTCCCTTTGACTTCTACTTTGAACTATTTTTCATTCAGTAGTAGCATGCTGTTTAATCTTAACATATTTGTGAATGTTCCAGTTTTGTTTTCATGTTTCTTTGTTTATTTGGTAACTAATTTCTGGTGCACTATTCTTTTTCTAGAAAAACTTCTTTTTTTTTCTTTTTTCATTTAGGGCATCTAACTACTATAAAGTTTTATGCTCCATGCTGTATGCCTTCAATTTTCCCCTGTTGTTGACTTCTCTTTCCTTTAATGCTACTGTCTTTTACTGTAATCTACAGGTATCCTTTAGCTCCTTCTGGTATACTCACAGTTAACAGAGGTTTGTGACTTTTGACTAAAGATTTGATGTGAGTCAATAAAAATGCACCATCAGTAAATACCTTGTAATCTAGTCACTGGAATGGAAGAAATTGAAGCCTAATTTCATTTACCCTTAAAGTCTGCAGTGTGTGTGGGAAACATGTAAAAGAAAGAAGTAAAGCATAAAGGTACACAAAATAAATCACTTCAGAAAAAAAATTAAACTTTTGATTTTACACTTTGTTAATATTTATAGTTTGGTACTGACTAAAGCCTGCAGCCAGAAAGCATAATTTAAAATTCAATTAATCTACACTTTCTTTTCATTTCCAAATAAATATATTTTAGTCATTAAGGAGAAGATAGCCATAAGCTAGAGGTCATCTTACAGAGATGATAAGCTAAATAAGTTTACATTTTATATCTAAATAAGTCATTGTTAATTTGGTTGAACATATATAAGCCACAGGAGTATTCTTTTGTCCCATGGGCCTATGGCCTATCTTAAAAATAGATCATCTTGGATTCTTTTTATAGGCATATTCTATTCTTGGCACTTATTTCCTTCTTTAAACAACACTCAATAAAAAGAGTATGCATAGTATACATTTTTTTTTCTTGCTTAATATTCTACTTTTGGAATACTGCTCCATCCTACAAAATACACATGATCCAAGTGGTTCTGTCAATCACAGTGCCTCATCTCACTTATGGTCGAAGAATTGGGCATGTGTCCCAGTCAAGAATAATCCATAGACACACCCCTGGAAAGTCTAAACAGAGTGTCTTCCAGGGTTTCTATATGGGCATAGGAAGAGAGAAGTCTCTTTCCCTTTTTACCTGCTAGAATTGGTAATCTGGCAGGTTTTGAATGGAGCTGAGAGTAGATATCCTTCCTGCCACGTGGAGATAATCTATCTGCTGAATTAAAGCAACATGAAGGGGAAAATAGAGCCAAAAGACAGAGAAAATGACCCAGCATTTAAACCTCTGAAAACAGCCATATCTAAGCCAAATCCATGACTGAACTCACCAGTTACATGTCAATATTATCTCTCTTTTATGTAAGATATTTTCAATTGGTTATTGTGAATTCCTACAGACATTCTTGAGTGATAGAGAAAGCAATGAGAGACAAAGCTTTAAATTCCATTTATGATTTAGGATTCTATAATCTTGTACTGATACATAAGTATTTCTATCACTGATATTTCATGGTATATGTTTCATATCCATTTATGTTTCATTCTATTCTAGACACATCTTATATAGGTACAAATATGTTAAATTGCAGTGTCATAATCTCTGACTTTTAAAAACTAAATATTCTTTTACCTTTGCTTTATTTACTGATATATTTAGATTTACTTTAATATCTTATTTGATGTTTCTTATTTACTGTCAGTTTATTTGCTTGACTTTTTTTTTTCACTTTTTCTGTATGATGTTAGATTGATAAAGATTTCTGTACTCCCATAGAAGTTAAGAAACTTGTCCAAGATCACACAGCTAGGCAGCATGAAAATGGGATTTGGAACCATGCATGGCTTGATTCCAGCATTTTCACACTTAATGACTAGATAATAGTGCTCCTAGAATGCAGAAAGATAAGTATTTGCTTAATCTATACATTTGCAGTAGAGGTGGAAACTCATGGAGAAGCAAAAGAAATGACATTAATTGAATTGATTGGATTTTAAGAATGATTAATGTTAAAGAAGCATGTAGGATGACTGATAGAATTCTTGTTTGGGCAACTTAATGTGTGTTTTTTTAAGTAATCAGGGAAACAAATATAGAGAAGAGGCAATATTTTTATCTAGGTGATATCATCTAAGTGGAGAGGTTTGCTAGGTCATCTATTAGAAAATTTTCAGGTCGAAAACATTGTCTGGGCTAGAATTTAAAAATGGATCAAATCTGAATGTCTTTGGAATCCACAGATTTGGTTAAGGGCACTCAAAGTTATTATATTATAAAGTAAAGCTAGAAAAAGACAAAAGATGGTACTGTAGATGTAGAAGATGTTGAAAAGTGTAAATGAATTCATAGATGCAGAGTACTGGAAACAGCACCTGATATAGAGGAAGTACTAAATAATGGTCAACTAACAAGAATAATGACGATGGTGATGATTTCGATAAATAACATAAGCATACTTTCATTATATGGTTTTTAGTTTACAGAACACTGCATGAGGCACAAGTTCAAAACCAGTTCTTAGAGAATAAGTCAGTTATTTACCTCATGCAGTATATACTCTACAGCTCTTATTTTGAGCTAGGAAGAAATATTCAGTTCAGTACCCCAACTATGTTTTGCTTCCAATGAAAAGGGGCAAGTGATAATAAAAAATATTTTCTCTCACTGATTTCTCAGCTTCTGCAACAACTAATTTCTAAGGTTGCTAAAATAATCTTAAATAAATAGTGGGATGTTTTATATAGTAGCCATATAAATTTTCTTGCACATAAAGCAGAGTAAGATTTATCTCTTAACACTTTTTTTTTTCTTTTCTTTTTCTTTTTTCTTTTCTTTTCTTTTTTTTTTTTTTTTAACATTTCATCAGTTTCCACTGTTATAATTTGGTCATGTTCAACTATATGTGAAAAGCACTTTTTCCTTCTTTCCCCCAAACACATCTTCACATAGTAGAGGTGAAATTTGTGTATCCCTGGAGATTTTATAAAAAGAGAGAGGTGGAAGGAGAAGTTGAAAGGCAAAAAGAGTAAGTTCAAATTGTCAAGCCATGTGGTCTGTCTGAATTTTACTCAGGGGATCACCCATTCTTATTGTCAAAAGCCGAAAGATCTTGTGAAGCAAGAAAGACAATTCAAAAGTGATGGGAAAATCCCAAGCCAAATGGTGAAAATAAGTGATAATATTTTACAAGTTGTGAAGCAGTTTTATTCCAAAAGGCTTTTTGAGAACAAGCACAGTTTTTCAGCTACATATAGTTTCCGACGTAGATAATCTCATAACAATTAAAATAACACCAGAAGGAAATGGACTTTCTGAATTAAGTTTAATTTTCATTTTGTTTTTTAAAGATAAAACTTGTATAATAGCATTTCAAGTGCAAATGCAAATTATGTACATGTTTTACACTCATCCAACCCCACTCCAGACAATTTTAATTTTCTTTCATATATGTCTTACCGGATTCTGATATATTTTTTCTTTCTGTTATTTTTGGGAAAAATGATGCTGGGATGAGCCAAATAACATTTAAGGATCTTTTTTAAATTGCATCCCATTTTAAATGACATCCCATTCTAACCCCCTGAAATGGTAACAGATATCTGCCCTACATTGTATGTTGAGTTGAGAATAATCAATATTTTATTAATTTTCTCTGCAAATTACTATGGTGTCTGTTTTGCAGATAGAAAGAAAAGCTTAAGGTCAAAGAGTAATAGAATTAGGACTAGGATCATCTTACTCTAAAATTCAAGTCATTGTTTATGGTATCAAACAGCCTAATTGATTGGGGGGGAAAGGAAAATACCCAACTCTGGCCCATTTTAGCCAATCTGCCACACCTAAGGAGGTAGAAAATACAGGAAAACACTTTTGAAGTTCACAGTCCAGAGGCACAGTCTCGCTAAATGTCCGGGACCTAATCATAGGACTATAGAACACTTCCCCTGCCCCCATACCTCACCTCTACATTACTAAAGGGCTATGTATGATAGTTGCCTGGATCTCAAGAAAATACTCAATACATTGCCTGGATCTCAAGAAAATACTACAAGGTATATCAAAAGGTAAAAACACAATTTGAAGAGCAAGAGCAGGCATCTGAACCAGACATGTTAGGGATGTTGGAATGATCAGACTGGGAATTTAAAACAACTATGATTAAGATGTTAAGGGCTCTAATGGTCAAAATAGACAACATGCAGGAATAGATGGGCAATGTAAGAAGAGAGAAGTAGATCCTAAGACCCAAAAAGAAATGCTAGAGAAATGAAAGTATAATACAAATGAAGAATGCCTTTAATGGACTGGACACAGATGAAACAGATGAGGAAAGAATCTCTGAGATAGAAAATATTTAAATAGGAATCTCGAAAACCAAAAAGCAAAGAAATCAAAGACTGAGGAAAAGATAGCAGAACGATATATCCAAGGATTATGGAAAAACGTCAAAAGGGGTAACATGCACATATGAAAATACCAGAAAGAGAAGAAAAAAAGCAGAAGAAATACTTGAAAAAATAATAATGGAAAATTTCCTGAAATTAATGTCATACACCAAACCACAAATCCAAGAAGCTCAGAAAACAGCAAGCAGAATGAATGCCAGACAAACAAACAAAACCCTACATTTAGGCATATTGTCTTCACACTACAGAAAATCAAAGATAAAAATATGAAAGATGAAAGAAAATACCTTACCTATAAAGGAGCAAAGATAAGAATTACATCCTATTTCTCAAAAACTGCAAACAAGAACAGAGTGGTATGAAATATTTAGAATTGAGAGAATAAACAACCAACCTAGAATCTGTACATTGTGAAATATCTTTCAGAAGTGAAGCGGAAATAACAACTTCCTCAGACAAACAAAAATTGAGGGAATTTGTTCCCAGTAGACTTGCCTTGCAAGAAAAGTTAAAAGTCTTTAGAGAGAAATAAAATAATATAGGTCAGAGCCTCAGATCTACATAAGGAAAGGAAGATAATTGAAGAAAGAATAAGTGAAGGTAAAAGAAAAACTTTCATTTTTCTTATTCTTATTTGATCTAACAATAACCATTCAAATTAATAATAGCAACAGTGTATTCAATTATGTATGCTTAAGTGTGTGTGTGTGTATATATTCGTATTCATATAATTCATATATATATACACACACACATATATATATATGCTTATGTATACTTATATAAGTGAAATAAATGACAGTAATGCTATGAAGGATATATTCATATTCATATTCATATATTCATGAATATATTCATATTCATATAATTCATATACACACACACATATATATATATATATATATATATATATGCTTATGTATACTTATATAAGTGAAATAAATGACAGTAATGCTATGAAGGACAGGAAGGAGGAATTAGGATTCGAATTAGCCTTAAATGTATATTACAAATTCTAAAGCAACCACTAAAATCAAAATCAAAACATGACCAATGTACTAGGAAAGCATAGAGAATGGAATTATAAAAAAAAAAAAAATCTTGGTTAAAACCACAAAGTCAGAAAAGGAGTGGAAGGGAAGAATAAGAATGAAAAACAAGGACAACAGATAGAAAAAGTAACAGATATGATAACTATTATTCTAACCATATCAATAATCACCTTGAATGTCAATGGTTGAAAAACACCATTTAAAAGACAGAGATTGTCAGAATGAATAAAAAACAAGACCTAACTATATGTTGTGTACAAGAAATCCACTTTAAATATAAATGCAGATAAAGATTAAAGATTAAAAGTCAGTGAATGGGAAAAAATATATATCCCATGCTAACACTAATCAAAAGATAACAGGAGTAGCTATATCAATTTCAGACACAGTAAACTTGAGAAAATGGAAGTTATCAGGATTATGGGAGGATATTATGTAATGAAAAAGGGGTCAATTTTCCAAGAAGACATAGTAATGTTTTATGTATATGCACTTAACAATGGAGCATCAAAATAGGTGAGGCAGGGGTGCCTGGGTGGCACAGCGGTTGAGCGTCTGCCTTCGGCTCAGGGCGTGATCCCGGCGTTGTGGGATCGAGCCCCACATCAGGCTCCTCCGCTATGAGCCTGCTTCTTCCTCTCCCACTCCCCCTGCTTGTGTTCCCTCTCTCGCTGGCTGTCTCTATCTCTGTCAAATAAATAATAATAAAATAAATAAAATAAAATCCAAGTAAGGAGACAAAAAAGTAGTATAAATAGAGCAGAAAATAATAAAATTGAAAATGAAATCATAGAGAAAAATCAATGAAACAGGTGGGCTATTTTAAAAGATAAAAATAAAATTGATAAGCCTCTATTAGGCTAGCTAATATAAAAAAGAAAAGACAAAAATTAGTAATATCAGAAATGAAAGGGGATATCAGTGCAGATCCTATGGACATAAATGGATTATAAAGAATCCTATGAACAATTAAATTTGATGCCCACAAAATTGAATACCTAGATGAAATTGAAAGGATTTCAATTCCTTGAAAGATAATATTCGCTAAAACTCACACAAGGAGAAATAGACAACCTGAATAGACATGTATCTATTAAAGAAATTCATAAATAAGGTCCTTTATACTATATACTATTAGAATGTCCAAAACCCAGCACATTGACACTAGATGCTGGTGAAGATGTGGGGCAACAGAAGCTCTCAAACAATGCTGGTGATTATGTAAAATGGTACAGATATTTTGGAAGGCTGTTGGATGGTTTGTTACAATTAAACATACTCTTACCATATCATCCAGCAATTTCACTTATTGGTATTTATCCAAAAGTATTTAAAAAAGTATATCCACTCAAAAACCTATACATGGGTGTGTATAGCAGCATTATTCATAATTGTCAAAACTTGGAAGCAACCATAATGCCCTTCAGTAGGCAAATGGATAAATTGTGGTATACCCAGACAAAAAAATATTATTCAGTAGTGAAAAGAAATGAGCTATCAAGCCGTGAAAAGACATGAGAACCCTGACATGCTTATTTCTGAGTGAAGGAAGCTAGTTTGAAAAGGCTGCATACTGTATGATTCCAACTAGACAACATTCTGGAAAAGGCAAAACTATGGAGACAGTAAAAAGATTTGGGGAGGCAAAACAGGAGGGGTGAATAGGTCAATCACAGAGGATTTTTAGGGTATTGAAAATATTCTGTGTGATACCGTAATGATGGATAAATATCATACATTTGTCCGAACCCATAGAATGTACAACACCAAGAATGAACCCTAATGTAAGCTGTGAACTTTGGGTGGTTATGATGTGTCAATCAATGTAGGTTCATCAGGTTTAGCAAATGTACCTCTCCTGGGCAGGGGAGGATGTTGATAACAGGGAATACAATGGATAGGTGGGGGCAGGAGGTATGTGGAGAGTTTCAGTACCTTGCCCTCCATTTTGCTCTAAAAAAACCTAAAACTGCTCTAAAAATAAAATTAATTTAAAAACTTTAAAACATCTTTATTAGAACTTTATTAAATAAATATTTGGGCATGGCACTGTATTAGATACTCAACACTGAGAATTATATAGGGAGAATCTTTAGGCTTTGAATGTTCATAATATAAGAAAATACATATGCTGGACTTATATAGACACAATCTAGTCAAATAACTAGAAAACATTGAAAAATAACTTTTTTAGACATGAAGATTATGAGCTCATTTTAAAGATGACAACTGAATACTGATTCCCTTGAATTTCATGTTTGTATCTAGTGCTTTAAGAAAACCATATACATAACCCTGTAAGATCAGGCATGAAAACTTTCATGGAGCATATAAGTTGGTATGATCTGGAACACGTTGCCTGCTGAGTATTTCCATTATGGTAATAAAGGGGAGCAGTACATAACAACATAAAAAGTGTTATTTGTTCCATTAGGATATATAGAAATTGGATTGATAATGTTAAAGACTGGTTTGTACTGAGATGGCCTAGTATTTTTTTTCTTCTCTCTATGCATCTCATTCTTTAATTTTTCTTTCTTTATCTGTGTGGTTTGAATGTTAACATTGACAGAAATTAGAGACAGGGCATAACAAAATGAGAAGCTGCTTTGAGATTACTGCTTTTCAAGTAACTCAGGTGCTTTTGACATGTAGCTGTTATGAAGAAAGACCTGTCGTAAGAGCTTTGACCTAACTTAGTCCAGCTGGGTCACTAGTTCCAGATAGAAATCTCCCCCTTGGCATCTGTGTGGGTCCCAGATCATACTCAGTAATCATACTCTTGTCTTAATAGCTTTTTAAACTTGACATTTCACTCATATTCTCTAGAATCTTAATTTTCCTGTAAGTAAATATATATATATATATTTATATATATATTTACTTATATATATATATATATATATATATATATATATATATATATATACAATTTACTTATATATATTATACAATTATATATATATATAATTGGAGGGAGAGGTAACAAAAAGTCATGGAATATTTTAAGATAGAGTAGTAAGTTTAACTTATTCCCACAACTGTAGCCCTCATACATTAAAATTTCCTCAAACACAAACACTCGTTATTTCTCTCATACCCAAAGCTAATTTTATGACATAAAGATGACGAAACATCTAAGGGAATGTGGAAGGAAAGGGTGGTCAAGATTGAAAGACTTAATGCATTCCATTTTTATTCTGTATGCATGGACCAAATGACAGGTTTTAGATTATGAAGTCATATACAGAAATTTCATATATTGTGTCAGTGATTTACCGTCTACTAAAAAAAAAACTTAAGAAAAAAATGAGGTCAAAGTAGAAAATAACTTAGGTAATTTTGATGAATACTGATCAGAGAACACTTGAAGAAACTGGTTTAAGAATCATGAACCCAGATATGGTGGGTAGAATTTTTAAGTTGACCTCCTCCATAAGATTCCTGTCTCCTGATTATTCAGCCTAACACTTATCTCAGTACTGCTGTGAAAGAACTTGCAGATGGAATTAATTACTTGACTTTAAAGTAGAAAAATTATCCTGGACTATCTGTGTGTGTCCAGTATGTTCACCTGAACCATTACAAGCCGTGTAGGAAAGATACAGTAGAAGAGATGGCATGAGTGATGAGGCAGCAGATGAAGTCAGAGATAGAGAAACATGAGAAGAAAAATTGCTGCTACTGGCTTAGAGGGTATTCATAAGCTAGGGAATAATCTAGCTTCTCTAGAAACAGAGAACAGTCTCTAGCTGACAGCCAGCAGAACATGAAGTTCTCAGCCATAAAATTGCATGCAACTGAATTCTGTAAATAATCTGAGTCTGGAAATGGATTCTCCCCTAAAGACTCCAGAAAGAAATGCAGCCTTTAAACACCCTGATTTCTGCCGAGTGAGATTCTAAGCAGAGAAATCAGTTGAGGTATGCTGTGCCTGGACTCCTAACCTACACAACTGTCAGATAGTAAATTTCTGTTGTTTTAAGTACTAAATTTGTGGTAATTTGTTACTGCAACAATAAGAAAACAAATACAGAAGACATTCTTTCTCAGAAGAAAGTCTGTGATGAGGGAGGCCAAATTGGCGTGGGTACAGTCAGTGTACTGCAGCCAATGACATACTGTCCCACTGATGCTACAGAGACTCCTTGAGGGCTCAGAAGCAATCCCTTAGGTAACACAGAATGATGATTTCTAATGATCGTCTAGAAAGGTAACTGTTAAATATTATAGAAGTGCAGGTGTTGCAGAGGTGGTTTGGTTGAGGCTCATGTCCAATGCAAGAAATATTTTTGCCAACATTGAGAGGTGATTGGTCAGCTGACCCAGACCCTCTGATGAAATCTATCATACAAAATGTTCATATAACAAAAGGCTATGAAGGGGGCACTTGGGTGGCTCAGTTGGTTAAGCGTCTGCCTTCGACTCAGGTCATAATCTCAGGGTCCTGGGAACGAGCCCCCACGTCGGGGAGCCTGTTTCTCCCTCTCCCTCTGCCACTCCCCCTGCTTGTACTCACTCTCTCTGTCTCTCTCAAATAAATAAAATCTTAAAAAAAAAAAAAGGCTAGGAAGGGATGATATCAAATCAAGATGCAGAATCCAAAATACAAAACAAATTATTTTGTTAATGAACAGAGCATATTGGATGCATTAGGTTTGAGAGGCAAAGATAGCAATTCTTCTCAAGGCTTCATGAAGGTGGAAAGGTAGCTTGCTTGAGAGACAATCTATTAAACTTATGGTTTAAATGAAAAAAAGAGTTTAATTATCATTTTTGCTTGTGTATCCTTACTCAACTTTACCAAGATTCAATTTGCATATCATAAATTGTAAGCATTTTAAGTGTAGTCTGATGGGTTTAGGCCAGTGTATAAACCCATGTAACCACACCCCAATTAAGATACAGAACATTTTCATGAATCCTAACGTTCCTTTATGAGTTGCAGTCAATCCCAGCCACTTCCCACCCCAGTCAACCATACTACTTCTCTCACTATAGATTAGTTTTGTTTGTGTAAACTTCGTGTAAAAGGACACATATAGTATGTACTCTTTGAGACCTGGATTTTTGCACTTTAGACAACTGTTTCTGAGATTCTCTCCGTTTTTGCATTGTATTCATTGTTTCTTTTTTATTGTTTATTCCTTTTTATTCCACTGAATGTCTATACTATCTATTAATGGATGAATATTTGGGATAATTATGAATAGATGAACTATCAAATTTGTATTCAAGGTATTTTGTGAAGAGATTTTTTTCATTTCTTTGGGATCAATATTTATTAGTAGAATTGCTTGGATAGATAGCAATAGCATATTTAACATTATTAGAAACCACAAAACTTTTCAGCAGTGGTTATATGTTGATACACAGCCACCAGCTAAGCATGAGTACCACTTGCTCTACATCCTCGCCAACAATTGATATCATTAAGCTTTTAAAGTTTAATCATTCTAGTATATGTGGAGTGGAACCACATTATGGTCTTAATTTACCTTTCCCTAGCTACCTGGATATTTAAGCACTTCTCTCATGTTTATTGGTTATTCATATATCTTCTTTTATAAAGCATTTTTAAAAACTTTTTCCTATTTTTTTTCAAGATTTTATTTTATTTATTTATTTATTTATTTATTTATTTTTAAAGATTTTATTTATTTATTCGACAGAGATAGAGACAGCCAGCGAGAGAGGGAACACAAGCAGGGGGAGTGGGAGAGGAAGAAGCAGGCTCCTAGCGGAAGAGCCTGATGTGGGGCTCGATCCCAGAATGCTGGGATCACGCCCTGAGCCGAAGGCAGATGCTTAACTGCTGTGCCAACCAGGCGCCCCAAGATTTTATTTATTTTAGAGAGAGAGAGAGAGAAAGCAGGGGGAGGGGCAGAGGAAGAAAGAATCTCAACCAGACTCCCTGCTGAGCGCAGAGCTGGTGGACACAGGGCTCAATCTCACAACCCTGAGAGCTGAAACCAAGAGTTGGACGCTTAACCAACTGAGCCACCCAGGTGCCCCTAAAATATTTTTTCCTATCATTTTTATGGGGATATTTGATTTCTTATTATTTAGGTATAATAATTATTTAGGTACTATGAATAGAAGTCCTTTGACAGATGTGTGTACTGAGGATATTTTCTCCTAATCTATGGATTGTCTTTTTATTTTCTTTATGGTAATTTTTGATAAACGTGTTTTTAATTTTGATGTCCAGTTAATCTTTTTTTCCCTTTTGTGGTTAATGCTTTTTGTGTTATCCATTTCAGTAATCATTGTTTACCCCAAAGTTTCATAGATTTTCCCTTATGTTTTTGTCTAAGGTTGTTATAGTTTTAGCCATTATATTTAGAACTATCATGCATTTTGAGTTAATTTTTATGAATGGTAAAATTTCAGTATTTATTTTTCTAGAAGACATTCATAATGTTCCAGCACCATTTGTTGAAAAGATTCTTCTTTCCCTAGTAACTTTCCTTGGCTCATTGTTGAAAATGATAGGCTATATATGTGCATCTGCCTGGACACTCTATTCCATTGATCTCTACATATCTTGTATTAAAACCACATTGTCTTAATTACCATAGTGTTATATTAAGTTTTGAAATTAGAAAGTGTAAGTCTTCTGCAAATATTCTTCTTTTTCAAGATTGGCTTTTCTGTTCTAGATTATTAGCACTACGATATAAATTTAAGAATCAGTTTGTTAATTTCTATATATAAGTCATGTGAGTTTGTTAGAATTTTATTGTACCTATAGACCAACTTAGGGAGAATTGATGCCTTAGAAAGTTTGTCTTTCCATCCATGTACATCACATATAACTTCAACTCTCTAGGCTCTCTTTAATATTTTTCTCTATAGAAAAAGTATGTATCTGGAATGTACTTTGTTAAGTTTATACCTTAGTATTTTATATATCTGGATACTCTTATAAAAACTTTAAACATTTTTTTTTTCATTTTCAAAATGATTTTTCTTGGAAATAAAATTTATTCATGTATACTCTCCTTGTGTCAGTTGACCTTGCTAATTTCACTTATTAGTTTCTTATTTTATTAGTAAAGTTTACGATTCTCCACACGCACAATTACATCATCTACAAACAAAGATAATTTTATTTTTTGTACACATTTTACCTTTTTTTCCATTTTATAATCACTACAAACTAATACAATGTTGAATGTAAGTGCATTCAGTCTATAGTGAATTATATTGTTTGATTCAAGTATTAAAATAGTCTTATATTCCTATCATAAAACTGACTTGGTCATGATGTACTTTCCTTGTGTAGAATGCTGGTTTGATTTGCATTAGCTAGATTTGTTAAGGGTTTACTAGTGGTAATGAGGAATATTAGTACTTTTTCCCATGAACTATTCCCTACACTTAAATGTTCTGAAAAAGTGTATATAAAAGTTGTAATATGTTTTTATTTTTAAGAATCACCAGAATTTACCAGTAAAAGAATTTTGTCCTGGAGGTTTTTCTCTTTTCCTTTCTTTCTTTCCTTTTCTTTCTTTTCCTTTTCTTTTCCTTTCTTTTCTTTCCTCCTCTTTTCTTTTCTTAAGATTTTATTTATTTGACAAAGAGAGAGTGCACAACCAGGGGGAGCAGGAGAGGGAGAAGCAGACTCCAGGCTGAGCAAGGAGCCTGATGCAGGACTCAATCCTAGGACCCTGGGATCATGACCTGAGCTGAAGGCAGACACTTAACCAACTGAGCTACCCAGGCACCGTCCGTTCTTTCCCTTTCTTTCTTTCTTTCTTTCTTTCTTTCTTTCTTTCTTTCTTTCTTTCTTTCTTTCTTTCTCTTTCATTTTTCTTTTCTTTCTTACCATCTTCCTCCCTCCCTCCCTTCCTTCCTTCCTTCCTTCTTTTTCTGTGACAATGTTTTGAATTATTATTACATACCATTTAGTCAAAATAGGGTAATACAAATGTTCTGTTTCTTCTTATATCATTTTTGTTAATTTGTGTCTTTCAAGCAATCTTTCCAGTTTTCTCTCAGTTTTTTAATTAATGGGCATAATTTTTCACAACAGTCCCTTATCATTTAAAAGCTGTAGACTCACTAGTGATGTCCTATTTTTCAATACTGTCATTGGTAATTTGTGGATCTTTTTCTACTTTTTCCTTTATTGATATAGTTAGACTTATCAATTTTAGTGATCTTTTGAAAGAAAGTGCTTTTAGCTTCATTGATTTTTCTCTGTATTTTGCATTTTCTATTTTACTGTTTTCCAAAGTTATGTACATTTTTCTTTCTTTAGCTAAATATGAGTTTAATTTGTCCTTATCCTAACTTTTTAAGATGAAAATTTAGACCACATGATTTTAGATGATTGTTCTTTTCTAAGATAATCATTTAAAAGTAGACACTTTCCTGTAAGCACTGTATGGGTTGCAATTACAAATTTTAATGTCTCGCTTTCAATATCATTAAGTTTAAAGTACTTTCTAATTTCCTTTGTTATTTCTTTTTGACATATAGGTTTTTTAGAAGTATTTTCTTTGGTTTCTAAATATTTGAGGCTTTTCTAAGATACCATTTTATTATTGATTTCTTTTTTTTAAGACTTTATTTATTTATTTGTCAGAGAGAGAGAGCATGCACAAGTAGGGGTAGCAGCAGAGGGTGGAGCAGGCTCCCCACGGAGCAGGGAGCCCTATGGTGGGGCTTGATCCCAGGATGCTGGGATCATGACCTGAGCTGAAGGCAGATGCTTAATGACTGAGCCACCCAGGTGCCCTACTTATTTCTTTTTTTTTTAAGATTTATTTTTTGGAGAGAGAGAGAGTGCATGCATGCCTGTGGGGAAGGGAGCAGAGGGACAGAATCTTCAAGCAGACTCCCCACTGAATGCAGAGCCAGGACTCATGAGGTCATGACTTGACCCAAAACCAAGAGTTGGATGCTCAACTGACTGAGCCACCCAGGTGCCCCTTGTTATTGATTTCTAATTTAATTCTCCTATGAATAATAAATGCCTAAAAGGATTTCAGTCCTTGGTTTTATTGAAACTTGCTTTATGGTCTAGCATATGGACTATCTTGGCTAATGTTCCATGCACACTTGGAAAAAAAAATGTGTATTCCATTGTTGTTAGGTGTAAAGATTTATAAATGTCAATTAGATCATTTTGCTTGATAGTCTGTTCAAATTGTCTTTCTGATTTTCTCTGTAATTAGTCTATAAAAATACGAGAAAGGAGGATGAAATAATTCAAAGCTGTAGATTTGCCTATTTTTTTCCTGTCAGTCTTTAATATATAATGAGCCTATATTATTAGATGCACACATGTTCAGTGTTGCTTTATTTTCTTAAAAAATTGCCTATTTAATCATTATAACATAACTACAAGATCCCTGGTAAGGTCTAGAGTAACTTTATACTGCGATTAGTATATTTCCACTTCTAAAATGAGGACCTTTTGGCATTTCTACAAAATACTGTCAGTTCCATGGGGTCTCTCCAATCTGATTAAACTCAACACTTACCCAACCCTATGAGAGTTCTGGGAGTTTTCCATCTTATGGCTCTAAGGTAGTTGTATTTACTTAACAGTTATTGTTTACCTGGCCTTGTGGAGTCATTCTATGTATGTGACATTTAGCCAAAGAATCAAGGTGACTCTTATGCAGATCTTTGGAGCCTTTTCTTGGAGAAACTTCTATTTTGTCAGTAGTCTGCCCTCCACATGCTAGCTCTCTAAGTCTTGCTAATCTCCAACTTCTATGTGTTCAATTCAGCAAGAATATGAATCCATTTTTATGCCACTTCTCCTTATGCCAGGATCTAGTAATCATCTCTATTCAGAAAGCTAGAGCATTCCCACAGGGTTCATCTGTTTGGTTTGGTTTTTTTTTTCTTTTTCCTTCTAAATGTTCAGTTTTTTGCTTTCTGCTCTCCAATGAAGAGAAAATTTGTTTCATAAATTTTTTCCAGTTTTATAGTTGATTATGACTGGATAGCAAGTTTCATATTCATTAATTACTTCATAATGGTTGAAAGTAAGACACATTCCATTTTGAAATACTAAGATTTCTATTTCCTAGGTTAAAATAAATCTATCTTCTTTTAAATTGTATCCATTACTCTATTTTTTCTCTTGGCACAAAATATATTTTCCCCTATAACTCTCTTGTATTACTTCACTATATTGACAAACAACCTTAAAGTATGAAATGAATAGTGGTTTTATTTTGTTTCTGTTAATTGCATCATCCAAGTACTTAGCGCTTACCCATTTGTGTTCATCACTATACTCTGAGACAGGTTCAGTTAACCCTATTTTGAAAAGAATTTCAAAAGCCCTTATTCATTTTGCTCAGTATTTTTAACTCTGTTTTCACCTATTTATAATACTTTCTCGCCCTTTATTTATAGTTTGTTTTATTACTTCATTGAATAGTAACATTTGTCCTTTAAAAAAGGAGAAATAAGGAAAATAGCCAAAATGAAAAGAACTTACATTCCAAATCATCTTTCTTCTATCTTTTTCATTGGCATAGTTTTTTAAAGCTTTGTTCAGGCATATTTTGTAAGATTTCCAAAATGGACGATAAATCTTGCTTATGAGGCTTTTCCAGAAGAAATTCCGATCTCTATTTATAATATCATCATGATGAGAAACATCAATGTATAACAAAATTTGTTCTTTTTACATGTTAACTGAATGCCATTTTGAGGTAGAACGTTGACCTTTTCCACATTCTTAACGAATTCCTGATGTGGCCAATTACAACAGGTGTGATTTGTTTACATGGTGGTTTTCTTCAGGATATTTGTGACAAGGTGGAGCATGCTAGTTCTTTCGTAATAATAACCCTCCCATTCTTTAGTTTTTAACTATGATTCACATCTCTATTGCTTAGAATACATCTTTGAAAGTATCAATATTTTAAGGTCACCTCTTTTTCCATTGATTCACATAATGACACAAACAATAACAATGATGAACATTTATTAATAATCCCTTTACTTATTTTATATTAAGCATTTTACAGACACCAGGAGTTCATTTTATTTATTTATTTATTTATAAAGATTTTATTTACTTATTGACAGAGAGAGACAGCCAGCGAGAGAAGGAACACAAGCAGGGGAGTGGGAGAGGAAGAAGCAGGCTCCCAGCGGAGCAGGGAGACTGATGCGGGGCTCGATCCCAGGACCCTGGGATCACGCCCTGAGCTGAAGGCAGACGCCTAACGACTGAGGCACCCCTACACCAGGAGTTTAAGTTACTGTTCTCACTATTTTTCGATTGGTTTCTTCCTCCTTCCTCGGGGATTTGAAAACTTTGCTTAAGGGTATCTTCTTATCCTTTCTCCTATCATCATATTTAGAAACTTAAATATCTACATTATGTAAATAACTAACAATCTGGTCTTACCTCCTTCATCTTATCCATTTCAATAGCTACACTTCTAATATTCACCAGCATTTCAGCATTTTGGATCTCAGCAACCTTAAAATCTACATAACTTCAAAAAAAATCTCAAAATTGAACCCTGTAGTAGGACCTAGTTGAGAGAATCAACTCTTCCTCTTTCTCTCTCTTTCTTCCTCTCCCTCTTTATATACAGGCACACACACACAAACACACACACTGTATCTAAACAGTATAACATCTAGCCAAGAGGATACATTAAGACAATGCTGTGTTTGCTTTGACTGCATTGTTTGATTATGAATAAAATTGAACATTGATCTGGGAGGCCTAGAAGAAAATTTGGAATATGGGTCTGGAGCTTCATAAGAAGACAAAAGCTATAAATATGCCTTTGTATTAATTTATTTACAGATGAATGTTAAGGTTCTAAGTTAAAGTTTTCTTTTTTCTTAATTGTGTATTTCCTTTACTTACATAATCATTGTCATTTTGAGTTCCTGTGATAGGTTAAGAGCTATCAAAACAATGACTACCTGATGGTGGGGTGAGTTGTATTTGGAATTATTGTGTACCAAACATGATGCTAATCATACATTCTACCTCATTTAATTGTAAATGGGTTTTCAGCTTCTGTTAATCTAAAAATAACATCACATAAAATAATTATAACACTTTTTAATTGATAGTAGCTGAAACTTTAAATATATTTATCTGAATCCTTACACATTTGTATTTTATTTACATTTAAGTAAATATCAGAAAGATTACAATTTTATTTTTCCAGTAACAATTTCCTCAAGATTTACATTGTGAACCCAGTCTTCAAATTATTATGTTTTTCTTTTCTTAGAGATTATTCCTTTTTTAAGATTTATTTATTTATTTTTAGAGACAGAATGTGCATGGGGGGGGGGGGGATGCAGAGGGAGAGGGAGAAACTTCCCAAGCAGACGCCCCACTGAGTAGGGAACCTGATGCGAGGCTCAGTCTCATGACCCTGAAATCATGAGCTGAGCCAAAATCAAGAGTCCAGCACTTAACCGACTGAGCCTCTCAGGCACGCATAGAGATTATTCTTAAGGGATGTAGATCCTTTAACTGGAGTTTGGCATTCTTTATTAATTAAAAAGCTCTGATATGTTTTCTGAAGTGTGATCTGCTGTATTATAGAAGTTAACTTTTTTTTTTTCCTTTTATAAACTATGGGACAAATGCCTGTATGCAATACGATGAAAAAATGTATCTATCTAACTTTCCACTTGAAAGATGTGGACTCCAGTTAGCTGAAGTAAAAGAATTCTTACCATACCAGATTCTCCAAAAAGAAAGGAGAAGATAAGTTTTAAAAAGGTTTACTTTACTGTCTTGACATTATATTTTCAGCTACTTTGTGAATAAAACTAATATCCATTGAAAATCAATGTTAGGTGTATTTCTTTACCTGACTCTGTTTTTCAGTTGCCTCTTTTTGATATATAATTTTTTGTCTTACAAAAGATATTGAAAGGTAGAATTGTTTTTACTCTTCATTACACGTAGTAATCAGGACCAAGAATACTGTATAGAAGAATTAGACAAAGGTGAGCCTTTGTTAAAGGTTATGAAGACCCCGCTCTATCAGAGGAAATTCCTGAGATGTATGAATAGGAAGTTAATCATGAATATCACTTTTTTTTTTTTTTTTGCCTGTACAAGCATTTTGAGAAACTTTTGTGATAGGAGTTGAAAATATATTTTATTTGACCAATGTCAAGTTTATTCTGTATTCAAATGGTTTGTTTATGGGAGGGTAGAGGAAAAATGTTTCTTATTGACGAGTAAAATACTGTACTGATCCAAAAGTTTTCACCTCTGTTCTTCAGTGATGCTTACAATTCCCTTTACCAGCAAAAACTTTTTTTTAATTTCCAACTTGAGAAGCTTAAAGGAGCTTAACACTGATTTAAATGTACATTAAGCCATATCACAATCCCCTTTCTTGACATTCATGGTGCAAGTTTAGAAGGAAAGAATAAATGGGCCTTGGTTATTTAAAGAGGGGGGTGAAGAGTAACAATAGGACCTAAAGAAATTTTGCCCAATTTGAATACATACTTATAATTAGTTTGTAAGCTATTTGTCCCAAACTATTGTTAATTTAACTTTGAAAAGATAAATAAGGCAGACATTTTCCTCTCAGTTTTACCTGTGCTGATTTTGTGTAGCGTGGCACAAAAGCTAGTGGCATGCGCAGCAACAAGCTGATCCCTGAGAGCTGAGAGCAGGGAGCCAAGAGGAGACTAGATATGATGAAGGCGATTACTCTCTTTTTTCCAGGTTAGTGTCTCCAGGAGCTCATCCCTGGGGCCCTCCTTAGCCAGCTGCTCCTCTTAACTCTCTCTCCTCCCTCATCCAGCCCTGGACAGCAGTGATGCATTAATGGCTCAGTGCTGGGAACACCATGGTGTGCATGACGGTATTCAGAAATCCTTATCCTCACATGTTTTTGCTGTGCAGTTTATTTTTTAACAAAGGACTAGAAAGGAAAATGTGGATGTGAGTGAAAGAGAAGAGCAGGGGGTGAAAGACCACTTTGTAGCAAATGAATTACATTCAACGTCAATTTTTAACTAATTCTTCCTGGGGCTATTAAAAGAGCTAGTGTTACATAGAGTCACAAACCAGTCCCCAGAAAATGAGTATCAGTGAGAGATCCACTTCTGGGCATAAAGCATCCTCTTTAGAGAAAATCATTCTTGAAGTCCATATATTAAGTTTGTTCTCACTATTCTGAGGCAGGTTTAAAAACTACAACAGAAAAGAAAGAAAAACTGTCGGATTTATCCATTTTAAAGAGACCATAAATTGACCTCCTGCTGATGGCAGAGCACTCAGTAAGGGAGGGGAAAAAAAAAAACAACAAAAACCCAACAACAACCAATAAAAAAACAAAACAAAACAAAACAAAAAACAAACCCTTCACATCCAACAATAGAGGTTGCTTCAGTTCAGTGTCCTTTCATATGGAGGATCTTACTTTTTATTTTAGCCCCATAATATATTTATTGGAAGAAAATCCAGGGTCATTACCAAATACCTGGGGAAAAAAAAAGCCTAATGGACACGGGCAGGGAACAGTTTTTTTATCTTCTTTATTTTCTTAGCTGTAAAATAAACTTTTCTGTTTACTCTTTTATTTGTTCCATCCTTCCTTCTTTCCTTCCTTCTTTCCTTCTTTACTTCTGTCCTTTGTGAAAGGACCTGTTCCTAGCTGTGGAAAGAATTAGGGAAAGCTAAATTTACTTTCCATAAAGAGCTTATACTAATAGTTTCATTTATTAGCTTTTACTTACCTTTAACATGAGGTCTTACACCCTTAATTCTATTGCAATATACAGTGACAACATCTACTTTAATTGTACCAGAAAGAAGAGTCTCACAAAAGTGCCTTTATTTCCACAGTTAACTAGTCTGTGTATTAGTAGCTTTGTAGAAACTTCTTGGAGGTGACCTCTTCAAGATACGCACATCTTGCCATCAACAATCCATAGGAGAGTTTGAAATGGGGTGTGAGAACGTGCAACATTTTACTCAGTGTCTTGGGAGACACCATTATCATGACCCCTTAAATTTACTGTATTTGTAGACAACTTGCTATGGGAAAGGGGGACTTTGGAGTTAACTCAGCAGCTTCTGCAAATGAATGTTCCATGAGAGTATTACTGCAAACCCCAAGAGGGGACATTAGTCTAGCTCTTCATTAGCAGGGGTGAGAAAAAGCTGTCCTCTGTGTTCCTGGATAGGCAGACTCTATTCCAGTAGGAGTTTCTCTCTGGAATTCAATTCTCTGAAATTCTTAGCGCTCCCAAAGTCAAACTTGGCTTTAATGGAAATGGGATAAGGGGAATCTGAAAATGTCAAGTGCAGAGTTTTATTTTTCAAGGAGACTGTGGGTTTACAAACTGGGAGGGAAAAAAAAAAAAACAATTCCTTTAAGCAGAATTAAAGTGCAATTGTTGAAGTCCAGTGCGTTACAATTTGACAATGTGCACTAACTGCTAATGCCACCCACTTGACTCATTTACCAATTTAAGGTTATTTTGTAATCTCCCTGTGAGCTTCCCAACATAATAGAAAAACTCTGAATGTGTGTGCATGTGCTTGTATGTGTGCATTGCTCTCAAACAGCAAATAACTTCCCACGATGCTGAAGAAAATACAACTTCTTTCCTCACCCCTTCTATAGCAATGATATTTGTGTAGAGGTAATTTTTTTCAGTTAAATTTTAGTGCAATGTGTGGGTGAACAAAATACAACTGATATTTCAAAAGCACGTAAATAAAGTTTAAGAAAGTAATTGAGAACAGAGGGCATATATAGATGAAATTGCCAAAAGGTATTCAACTTCTTATAGAGTGATAATGAATCTGAGTAGGAAAAAACTCAGTATTTGATACTGAAGTATTAAAAAGATACAACCTGATTTACTTATCTATCTTTTCCTAAATTTAAAGTCAATACCCATAGAAACCATTCTAAAATAATTTTGTCTTTTTCTACCACTACAAAAATACACTGATAATAGTGACTCATAAATGCAGAACGGTTTCCCTTTACTAAACTTTTAAGGTTTTTAGAATTTTACGTTTTAGAATTTTGAAGGTATCTAGTTTATTAGACCTATCCTACATGTGCTAATTTAAAAAGATTTTGATTCTGTCTATACCTAAGATGGGTGGTGAGTGCGAAATTCAAATCAGTCACTTCCATGTGATTGTTTTGTTTTACAGCACTTGTAAAAGTAGACTAATGAATAAAGCACAGCACTTAAAAAAATTCCAATAGTGTTTTGAAAGGGGAACCCTCCTACAGAAAGGGGAGCCCTCCTACACTGTTGGTAGGAATGCAAGCTGGCGCAGCCACTCTGGCAAACAGTATGGAGGTTCCTAAAAAAGTTGAAACCCAGTTGCACTACTGGGTATTTACCCCAAAGATACAAATGTAGTGATCCGAAGGGGCACCTGCACCCCAGTATTTATAGCAGCAATGTCCACAATAGCTAAACTATGGAAAGAGCCCAGATGTCCATGGACAGATGAATGGATCAAGAAGATGTGGTGTGTACACACACACACACACACACACACACACACACACACACACACACTGGAATACTACTCAGCCATCAAAAATGAAATCTTGCCATTTGCAATGACGTGGATGGAACTGGAGGGTATTATGCTAAGCGAAATAAGTCAACCAGAAAATGACAATTATCATGTGATCTCACCGGTATGCAGAATTTGAGAAACAAGGCAGAGAATCATAGAGGAAGAGAGGAAAAAATGAAACAAGACGAAACCAGAGAGGGAGACAAACCATAAGAGACACTTAATCTCAGGAAACAAACTGAGGGTGGCTGGAGTGGAGGGGGTGGGAGGGATGGGGTGGCTGGGTGATGGACTTTGGGGAGGGTATGTGCTATGGTGAGTGCTGTGAATTGTGTGAGACTGATGAATCACAGACATGTACCCCTGAAACAAATAATAAATAACAAATAATAATTTGTACCCCTGAAACAAAAACTAATAATAAAAAAAAGAAAAAAGAAGAAAAGAAAAAAGGAAAAACTTCCAATAGTGTTCTTTCAGAAAAATAGTTACGAAGTATCTACTCATTGTTGTGCTAGACTGCTGCCTTTACAAACAGATCTGTATAAATTCTTTTGCTCTAGAAACTTAAAAGTGAAGAGATAAAGTGCCATATTAATTTGCTGGGTTTTTTTTATTCCACTGAATATTTTTAGAATTTTTTAGAACATACAGATTGTGGTTTGAAAAACAGATCTTCTATATGGTCAGTGAGAGGAAGCCCTCTGGCTCTGCTTGAACAATTCTAAGAGTGGGAAAAATATTGCAACATGAGAAAAACTGATCCTTTGATAAAGAGCTCTGACTTTCTAACCAATGGGCTACATTTTATTTTCTAAAACAATCATAATACATTGTAAGCTCTTAGAATATTTGAAACTGGGACGCCTGGGTGGCTCAGTTGGTTAAGCGTCTGCCTTCGGCTCAGATCATGATCCCAGGGTCCTGGGATCCAGTTCTGCATCGAGCTCCTTGCTCAGTGGGGAGCCAGCTTCTCCCTCTGCCTGCTGCTCCCCCTACTTGCTGTTTCTCCCTGTTTCTCTCTCTCTCTCTGACATATAAATAAATAAAATCTTAAAAAAAAAGAATATTTGAAACTTGTCCCCGTTCACTCCCCTACATTTGCAAAGCTATCCTGTAATTTTAATAAATTATTCTATTTTTACATTGTATCTGGTTTATGGTAGCTATTAATTTCAGCCTTATAGCCCCTTAGTTTAAAAAATCTGAGAACTTGCCCTTTGGTCCTTTTCTACCATATAACTTGTTGGCACTTCTAGAAATCTCTATGCTTCTCTCTTGATTTTATATTCTTTCTCTTCCCAGGTCCACTCTCTTTCCTTCTCTTCCTTTAAAATTATTTGGCGTTTGTAGGTTTGTTTGGTTTTGTTTGTTTGTTTGTTTTGTCTTGGTCTCCACCAGCTGGATTGGAAGCTGGGTACTCTTTCTTCCCTTCTTGGGCCCAACTTCATCTCTAAGCACTATTTTGGTCCCTCCTTCCACAGTCCCACATGTCTTAGGATAGCCCTACTCCAGTTGCATACCAACCTGGTTGAAGGAATCTGAATAAATCAGAGTACAGGAATTCTAGCTTTCTTAGAGAGATTATTAAATAATTATTCCTTGAATTCCATGTCCCAGGGTCTCCATTCTGTCCCTGTCTCTGGGCCTGAACAAAATAGTGGCCTAGGTGTGCTGAGATTTTGTATCTGTGGCAAATTGTGACTCATTCAAGCGCAGTGGAGAGGCCTACATGCTGAGGGGGTGAGTATACTTCTGACTGCCCATTGACAGTCTTCTTAGCCTCATACTCTTGACTTTTTACAGATTCTTTCTAGTTAAAAAGTTCATTTCCAGGTTTTTGGAGAGTTCATGTAGCAAAACATTTCCCATCAGTTTAAATTCAATGCAATGTTTAAAGTGGAGAGGATGTTGTAGCCACTGCTGTCATCGTAGCTCTTAGACCTAGAGAAATTCATCAGTGCTGGAGATCCTCCTACCTTAAGAGATGAGCATATTATGACATAATAAACTGCAACTTTGCAAGGAGCCAGCTTGCACCAACCCTGAGTGGATGTGTCTTTCCTTTACGTAAGTAGGTTTGACTATTGCTAGAAGATTGGTGGAACGTTCATTCTAACATTATTGAGGTCTGTTTCCATTACCCTAATAAGAATGGGATAAACATAAACAATCTCAGGGCAGAGTTAATGACTCATATAACAAGAAGAGAATAACTGAGATCTACATATTTGTTTCAAGAAAGCTTCAGATGGACCCTACTTGATAAACTTATGTGAGTTCCTAAAATTCCTAGCGTTTCTAAGCAGGTGACTTAGCTCCAGGTAGAGGCTGCTGAGAAGAGCCTATCTTTTTGAGGTTTCTACGGAAGACTCATATTCATCAGATGAAGGGTTTACTTCAGTGGGGAAATCAGTGGTCCTTACCTCTAACTCACTATAGTACCTAAATAGAATTCTGATCTGTGGTGGTCTACCTTCTGAAGTTATTAGAGACTTAGCATAATTGGTGGTTTTGAGGATCAAGCCATGGTGCCTTGGACTGAAAATTTTACCTGACCTAGGACTGAATCCATATGCATCAACACTGCTGATAGGTAGTCCCAGGTAGAGGTAGGGGTTTATTTCTTGATAATCATCCAACTTAAGTACATATGGTAGAGTAAGTTGAGGTGTATGCCACTGATTGTTCATTCATTGTGCATGTCCTCTCCTAGCTGAAAGTCCACCAATTCTGATTTCACTCCCTCCACAATTATAAGCATAGATTTACTTAAGTTTTTTAGGCAGCCACATAACACTGTGGGTTTATATTGAGCTTATGGAAAACTAAATCACAAGTACTTTTTGTGTAATTTTATGTTAATTTGTCTTCACACGTTCTGTACTTGCCAAATCATTTTTCTTTTTTAAGTAAAAATTTTACATTTATTGAAGGTTTAGAAGGAGATATTTAGAACCTGGACTCAGTCACCTTTGAGCCATCCTTTTCATATCTGCCTTCTATTTACAGTCTGTTAGCTATGGTCTATTTTTTTTATAACTGACTTATTCTCTCTCAGTGAATTTGGTTTTTTTCCCCCCAGTGTTTCAGAGTTAGCTGAAATATATTTATTGGTACTTGAGATTAATTAGAAAAGGGTAAATTGTATTTCTTGTAATTCAAAACATAAACATGAGACTCTTGTGGCTTGGAACTGCCCTATTCTAGACAAAATGGATTTTGATGTAAGGTGTCAAAATCAATTCTGCAAAGCTCTGCTCCAAGATGGGCAGAGGCTGAGGGAAAATTGTGTGGCAAAAGTAGGTTGGCCTTACTTTTCCACAAGTGCATATTTATCTGGTACCAGTATTACCAATAAATATCTCCACTCACTACCTCTACCATGGCACCTACATAAAGACACTTTTATCAAAAGAAACATTACTGAAATATTTTAGACTATTCATCTGAATACGATGAGAAGAAAGATTGAACAATTATATCAATGAGAACTATCAATAAGCCCAGTTTTGCCTGGAAAAGACTATAGCTTTCAGTGGTGGGATTTTGGGGTCAGAGCTATGCTAAACATTTGCTCAATTTGATCATTTTCCCGTTTGGGCCCAAGCAGAATAATTTCATGAAATGGCAATAAAGTATTTCTTCAAGATATTTTACTTAAAATATATTCAAGATGACAAGGATTGTATAGTAGAACTCTCACTGACAATTACTAGCATACAGATGATTCCTTATGAAAAGGTAATATACTTTAAGTATACTAAAAGTACTTTCAAAACTGCTGACACCTCATGGGAAAACTTTGAAGAATGCATTCAGAAAATTCTATTTAGCCTATATTTGGTTGCTTTTATTTTTCTATTCTTTATTGATAGGGGCAATGATGTAATTCTCAAATATTCTAAAGGTCTCAGGTTCTGTAACTCCTTCCTCTTATTCTATAAACACCAAATTTGCTCAACTCTATACCATCTTAAAATTAAATTTCTTTTTCTACATCCTATTGTAATCAATTTCTACATAAAAATGAGAATTCAGTGACATTTTTGCATTATATCTTTTAAAATTCACTTACAACACCTGTGTTTTCTTTTAGGCTTTTGTATTTTGTAATTTGTATTTTTCTCTTGTTGTAATGTTTTCTTCAAGACTGTTAATGCTTTCAAGAAGGAAATTGTATTAATACCTAACACAGAACCTGGAATATAGTAGGTGTTTAATAAATGTTTGTGTGAATCATTTGGGTAATAGTTCGGATAGTCTTTTTCAATGAAATGATCACAACTAGATTTTTATTGTTTTGTTTTTAAAAGATTTTATTTACTTGAGAGAGACAAAGACAGAATGCATGCACACATGCGAGCAGGGGGAGGAGCAGAGGTAGTCTCAAGCAAATTGCTCTGAGCTGAAGCCGGTTGTGGGGCTCAATCTCATGACCCTGAGATCATGACCGAAGCCAGAATCATGAATTACTGCCTAACTGAGGCACCCAAGTGCCCCTGATTTTTACTCATCCACTCCACATTTCCTGTTATTCATCCATCAAATTCTATTTAAATAACATTTGAATATCTGGACAATACTGTTGGATTACTATTACAAATTACCGTTTGGACAATGTTTAAGAACTTAGATACTGCTGTTTATTTCTCATCAGAAAATAGAATCTTTCTTTTCAGGGCTTTAGAACATATGCCCTGGGCCACTTTCCAAGTTGCTTTGCTAAAACTTTCAAGTTCATTTGATCTCCAAAAAGCTTTATTTAGTAAAAACTAATTACTGTGTGCACAATCATCAAAAGCACATTAACCATCTTATTCTTCCTACCATTTATTATCTTTCATCCTACTAAAGAAATGACAAATGTGACTGATTCTTTAGCAAATATGCTCAGATTTTGGTCATAGACATAACTTGTCATGAAAACCAAGCAAAGGAATTGATGTTTAATACACTACCCAATTTCCATTGAACCTATCTTTTTATTTATTTATTTTTATTTTTTGGACCTTGGGCATGTTCTACTTTTGTGGAGTCATTCTGTTGTCAAAAGTTAAGGGCAATGACTTGACAAATCATCTTGAGGAGAAGGTGAGTTTATGAAACGTTTGCTTTCATGGCTTCACATAGTTAAATAAAGGAAGAGATGCATAGTTTATGGCCTGTTATAGCAGTAAATGTGTTTGTGAAAGCTATTCCTCAAACTGATTTTTTTCCCCTGTATGGCATACATTTAAATGCTAAGATCCAGTTTCCTATATTTCTAATTTCAATTCTCTGGAATTAGATGGACGTAGTAGTTGCTAACACCATATTCTATTATACAGTTACTTACTCTGTACAATGCCAAACATCTAATCTTATCGCTTAGATAAATTAGACTCTAAAATAACTTGCCAGCTATTTTCATAATTTCAGACTTTCAAAGATTACACTAATTTATCTATCTATCTGTCTGTGTATTTATGCAACTTTTATTGAATACCTTCCATGGACAAAGCAGTTTATTGGACATAAGGAGCATTAAAATGAAGACAAAGCATCACTAAACTCCTCTCAACCACTTGTTTGGTAGATAAAATAACAGTAAAAATTACCTTAATTATAATGTTTTATTATATATTGTGTGTATATGTTCATAATTTAGATTCAAGAACTTTAATTCTATTTGTTTAAAATATTTTTTGATGATAATGAAGCCTCATTCCACTGGGGTGGTGGAAATGTAATCCCCGTAAGGGCTAGGGCCTCCCACTTCTTTTCCAGGGTTTCATTTTTGTTATGGGAGGACTTATGTAGTAGCTGAATACTGCTGGGGAGTGGAGGTAGGATGGTCCTTTAATCTTCCAACATGCTTTTTGCTTGAGAAAACCTGTAATACATATATCTCTAAATATCTATTGATAAACAGATAGATACATTGATAGATAGATTCCAGCCAACAATAATAGATCAAATTTGAAAATTCCAGACAACAATAATAGATGAAATTTGAAAATCTCTCATGACCTTCTTGTCTGAGGGAGTTGCTTTCCAATGTTCCTGCTTTGGGAATTGCATTGTTTCATCTAACACATAATACTAAATAATATAGATTTTACCAATTTCATTTAGTTTTATTATATTCAAAACTACCTATATTCCTCCACGTATATACTGGAAATTTGCATCTAGAATTATTATTATCAGTAGTAGCAGTAATAGTAGAAGTAAAAGGAATGAAAAACTAGCTAATATTGGTCAATCCCATTCATTTAGTGCTTTACCTACATTGCCTTCATTAATGTATCAAGGTTTCTACCGTCTCCAGAGACCTTTGCCAGCACTGTTTCTTAAAGTTGAGGAACTATCTTCCCTCTTCACCTGACTAACGCCTACTCATCCTTTATGTTTCGGAGTAGATACAATTGTCTAATAAACGTTTCTTGATTCGCCAAGACTGAATTAAGTCCCCTTCCTATATGCTTTTTGTATACTTTGTATCAACCACTATTGCAGAACATATCATACATAAAATTATTTGTCATTTCAACCAGACAATAAGCTCTTTGAAGGGATACGCCTTTTTACTGTTTTTTTGTTTTTTTTTTTTGTTTTTTTTTTTTCCTTTCTCCCTAGTGCTTAGGACAGAGCTGGGATAAAGGATTGAGTAACATCATGAACATATTTTTTCCATTTCCAAGGACAGCTGCATCTATTTCTATCAATTATAGGTTAAATTTTAATAAAATAATATGCCCTATTTAGTGGCCTTCAATATTTCATGATGCTAATGAATCACATGTAGGGTCCCTATGAGTTCTTGGAGGCTCTAGTTATGATAACTCCAGCTGTGACTTGCTCATATGTGGAAAACAAATCCCCTAAAGAGAGGGAGCTAATCTGTTTACTCTTGAGAAAGAGGATTTGCAAACTTGCAGTAATGCAAGTAATACCACAGCTGTCTGCCCAAACACTGCAACAAAGCACATAATACCACGCAATGATATCAAGCGTCTGGCGGCATGTCAAGCTTGAGGGCAGTGGCCTAGTCCCTTGACCAGGCAGAGCACCAGCATACAGAGTTTAAATACTGTGCTGAGGAAGACTGCCCATTTCCTTCCCTCAGCCACAGGAAGGTCCAGAGCCCCATTATGATAACTTTATTTTCACACAGTCACTAGCTCTGTAGCAAATGACACGTGTAGATTCAGAACAAGAGAGTTATTTTCCTCACAACCTTGCAAATAGACTCCCTTTCCAGTAGCATCTGAAGTATGTTAGCTAAGCTCAAGGACTTAAAAATAGGCCTCACTGCACACAATGCCACTGGAAGTTCTGGAAATCTATGTTTTCCTTAAATAATTTCCTTCTTCCCCTTCTGTCCACATATATCCACTGTGCACTGCAACCAGAGAAGGCCATAGGCCTTGACTATCCCTCTGAAATTTTCCCCTGCTTTGCCTGACCTAAATCTTGGCTTCCTCTTGAGGACAATAATTTCTCTGTGATCTTCTCTAGTGGTGGTATTCATTTTCTCAAACATCAGAATTGAAAGGAGATGGAATCAAATGCAGTACAGGTTCTAGATCATTCTTCCATGACTTCCTTTTTTAAATAAACAAAGACACACAAAAACACTGCTTGGACATCCATGCCCCCTTGGTGGATCTCCTGTTTCCTGTTACCCACCTACTTTCTGGATCATTCATCCCTAGCACAGTTGGTCCACTGACATCCTGTCTTCCTCTCTGCCTTAAGTCTTTTGTCTTCATCTCAGGTGATTCTGATCTCCTGATTAGTGGACTGACATAACCTGATCATAGCTATAATTTTAAATTTCAAAGCTGTTAAAGTTTACTGCTAGTTCACTATCTGAAAAAAATGACATCTAATAATTAGTAATATCCCACTGCTACATGTTATCAAAGAACATGGAAGTGAAGTTTTGAACAAGGATATTAAATTTTAAAAGGAATCAGGATCTTTCTCAGCCATCAGATATATAAAATCTAGCAAAGAGATATTAAATGATCTAATCAAATTCTAATTATTATATTTGTAAATAAATATAAAAGTATTACTATGGTAAGTGCTTATTTCTTGTTGGGTGTTTTATTTATTCTTATTTGAACTGGGTTGTTTGTTATGTATATAGATTCTAAATTTTTGTCTTACTAGAATAGGCAGACACAGTTTCTCTTTCTCTCAATCTGCCTCCCTCCCTTCTCTCCTTCCTTCTCTCTTTGATTATCTGTTTGTTCTGGTAGCTATTTATCATCTACCTATGTATTTATCTATCTATTCTTATGTAGTTAGGTCTTACATAGATTAGATAGGTCAGAATAATATATAATATATCAGAAATATAAAATAATTTTCCCTTTTTAATGTTTTTAATATTTCTTTCACCTCATTCACTTATATCCTTTCTGTACATACATTTTTTCCTCTTCTTTTGCCCCTCATCTTCCCCCTCTTCTTTCATTCTTTGATTCAGAGGTGAGATAACATGTGGATTAATATTTATTTTTTCTTCTTACTTGCTCCTTTGTTATGTCACTACTCCTCTAAATTAAAAAAATAATATCTTCAAACTGAACAAATAATATATGAAAAGTACTTTTAAGGAAGGATATTGACTTTATAAGGTGATATATTAAATAAAAAAGTAACAAAATCAGTTGAAAATCTTCAAAACAAATGAGGGAACTCATACTAAAATGGCAGGGCTAACTTCTTCGTAGTATTCTTATTTAAGGCATACTGAATTTGTATTTTTGACATGATTTTCACAGAGCCAAATTTAGTCTTGAATGTTTTTAAAAATCTCATGCATTCATTGTAGCAAATTATGTAGACTTCTAAGTAAAAATTCACATAACTATTTGTATGTCTATTTATATACATGGTTTTCATCTCTCATTCTTTATCTCCCATTCCAAAGCACACACAAAGACACACACACACACACACACACACACACACACACACACACACACGAGCAGTGATTGAAAATGTTGGGAAACCTGTTGAATGACAGGCACAAAAGTTACGTATCTTCTAGTGTATTTAGAATAAACATATTATTTAAAACTAAGAAAATAAAATTGTATTTGCCATATAATATTAAAAGCACAAATGTGAAGGCTTTAGAGAAGTTTCCTCATGAAAAACAATCATGACAAAAGACTTCTTGAATGACAATATAAAAAAAAATTAAAACCAGAGAATTAATCTTTGTCTTCACACACGCTGGCTGATGCTAACACAACTGCAGAAACCATGTATTTAAACCTACATTTTATAAAACCTCACTGGCAAAAATCAATAGAAAGCTTTAGTGGGTAGAATGTGTGTAATAGTAACAAGTAGAAAGGTTAGTGTAGAAGTTAATGGTTCTATCAGGAATAAAACAGAGTTAAAATGTGAAGGAAAGGTCTACCACAAGTGGTTCATTAACCTTTTAGAACCCCAGTGTATCCTTGCTGTAAAGATTACAACAAATCTGACTCAGACTCTCCTAGCATTTGCTAATACTCCAACTCAGCACAGCGCTATGTGCATTTCTTATGGTAGAATTATTTTCATTGCAATTACAAGTTGCTGCTAAAAACAAAAATGACAGGACGAGAATGCAGAGGGCATCAGTAAGCACACACCGTGGAGGTTTTTTGTTTGTTTTCCTTCCAGGTCTTTTTTTTTTTTTTTTTCATCTGATGCAGCTTCAGACACAAGTCACATTTCTAAATGGAGAGCTGAACTTATCTCAGAATTCTGTTAATTTTCAGCTTATTCCTAGTGTTGGTTGAATATTGAGAAAGGAAAGGAAGTTTTCAGACCCAATTTGCATCATTCAAAGCAATAAAATAATACCATTATCTTCTTTTTGAATAAAATATAGATTCTCTGACCCCTGAATCTCCTAGCCAAAGTGTTTTGCAAAAGTATGAGAATTGGACTTGTACTGTAACAATTCAAAGGTACAATTATGGTAACAAAAGCTCTGGTTAGAAAACACATTGGCATTAACAATGATTTAACGTCTTTGGATAAAATTTATTCACAGTGTTGTCCCCATATTCTCTGTGATTGCCTTTGATTATTTCTTTGGCCTTAACAAAAGAATTAGAGAAAATTTCTGCCCCCAATGCCCTTCCTTACATAGTATCCTTCCTGCTTCCCTTAATCTCCCTATCCCCGCTCTCAAATTTTTCTTGCTTTTCTTTCAGCGAATTTCAGGGTAGAAGTTTAAATGAGCAGCTGCCACAGCAGGCAATGCCAATGTTCTCTGGCCAACCAACCAACAGGGGGTACTCTTGTACCGGATGGCTGGCTCCCCTTCGGAGACAGAACTAACCTCTGTGACAAATTCAGAGTCCACAGCTTGGAGCCGAAATCCCAGACCTTACATTCCTTCCAAATTTTCCAGTTGGTAATCTATCCTGCTGAGCTGATTCTCTTTAAATTTCCATATAATAAAAAAATGAAGTTTTTTTTTTTCTTCCTCTGTTTTTTTTGTTTGTTTGTTTTTGTTTTTGTTTTTCCTTCAAAGAGAGGAGAATTCAGTTCATAATTAGGGGAGGAGTAGTTTTTGGATTCTATCCTCTACATGAAATCTGTTATAAATACACCCTGCCAAAATCCTGAACAGTAATGTGCCAGTTTTGTAATAGGTTTAGTTCTCTGGTCTTTTTCTCTAAGTCCAAATTCTCTGTCATTTTATAACATTTTGTCCTTGAAAACCTTTTTCTCCCCTCTCACCATTTTCTTTTTTAAAAGATGGTGTGGTATGCATGTTTTAAGCTATCCCATCTGTGACAGCCGAAGACAAAAACATCAGCCTGAGTTTTGGCACAACTTGGGCCTACGTCCTGTAATCTCATTTGGGGCTGTCCTAGAACTGTCCTTATTCCCCAGAATTCTTATCTCCTAGGCACAGCCGAGGGCGGCATTGTGGATCTCTGCGCACAATTGCTGTACTGGCTAAAATGACGTCCAGATCTTTGTTAGAGCAGACATGATCTTTGGAATTGACTCTGATGTTGAAAATTGCTGAACCCCTTAATCTGTTTCATTTCTCTTGCTTGAATGATGGTCTGAACAGGGTAACTTCAGAGAACAATGGTTCTGGCTCTTTGAAATGTTGATTTTCATTTGTGCCATGATATGATGAGCGCATAAAGTTTTTATATAGTTGGGTCAGTGATAATAAGGCCTTCTACAAAGAGCACCATATTTACCAGTGTTCCTTTCACTTTCCAGAAAGCTTTGTCTATAAACACACAATAGACTTCATGAAGCCTAAAGTTAAATGAGAACCCTGACTTAGATGCAGTCTTTTTTTTTTTTTTTATATTTCTGTTGTGCTTCTTTTACATAATTTTCAATACAAAATTTCACTGGAACTTGAGTATTTGGGACCAGGAACTTTGTTTAGAGTCAAAATTCTAATTTTCTCTTTGGTTTGAAACTTACTTTTTTTTTTCTTTTTGATTGGTAAGTTTTTATGTCTTCATGCTGTATATTAAAAATTCAGAAATTGTTTATAGCAAAATGATGTCTATCATAATGGTTAGCTCACAGGATCCACCAATCCAGACTGTGGCCTAACTTTATCTCTGTGGCATAAACAATTTTACAAATTGTTGGTAACTTGGGAATATCATCCAAAAAGAATGACTGTATAAAAAAAAAAAAACTCCACAGGAAATTTACCTGTTATTATTGACACCTTACATTTGTTTATTAAATATGAACTTATTCTGAAGTATATAAAACCTAGGTGTTAACCTGTTATTGTCAAATACATCATCTCAAAACCTAAACAAATATTTGTAGTTTATAATTCTAATATATAAAGCCAGAATTCGCAGAATTTTTAAGATTCGAAAATAAAGTGTAACATTTTGCTATTTTAAAATAGCTGAAGTTAGAGATAAGTGCTTAAGGATGTAAAAGCTATGATGTCACTTGAGAAGTAGTTTTCTTTGCACTTTCTATGACATAAGGCCAATTTCATCAATTTTCAGTATTTGCAAAACCTATATGAGTGGGTGACAGTCTTACTTGGATAGGTTTCTTTTTTCCTGGTGTAGAATAGGAATAACTGTTTTCTTTCATTTATTTGATAATTTCATCCAGAAACCTAGAATTCTATATACTATGTGATTGTCTGAAGCTCCCTACTTATAGCTGTTCTTAACTCACTGTCATGTAATGAAAAGGAAGCAATGTATGTCTGACATTGGAAGAACTCAATCTCAGGGAACCTCAGTCTATGTCATCACAGATTGTTTAAATTAAGAGGAAGAGGGAAGTTCTCAATAAATTAGACTTAACAATGAGAAAAGGGATTATAAAAATCTAAAACAGGAGTTCCAGATGCTGAAAGCAAGAACTGCTGAAAAGGCGTGATTTCTTTCTAGTTAATTTGATTGGATAGCAGATGAACACTTTTATAACCCCAATGAAACAGAACATATAAATAAATTATTATTTTTTAAAAAATTTGGTTGCAAAAGAGACCATCAGTCTTCAAGTTTTGAAAGGTACATGTGGCTTATTCTGCTCATTGAATTCATGTGGAAATTCTCCTTTTCTGATGTTGCTTTATTTTTCCATGACTTACAAATGTATGGGAAATACACTTTTGATCTTCAGTTCTTAGATGCTTAGTGATCTCTATCCATATTCAGTGTGGGTGACAGTCAAAACATCAATCTGCTCATCAGTCTTGATAGTCCTCAGAGCAGCACACACACCTGACTCCACTTTATTCCAGTGTGTGATGTGGGACAGTGTTTTGGTTTCCTAATTCATAAAACAAAGATAACAAAATATTTTTCTGTTATGGTTCTTTAGATTAAATTTTATACTATAGTTATACTGTTTTCTTCTCTCTCTACCTCCTGTTTTCTCTCTCTCTCTGCTACTCTCTCTTCCCTACCTCCCACTCCCCACGCCTCTATGGGTGTCTGTCCATCATTTGTCTATGTATTATCAATCTATTATCTATCTATCATCTATCTATCTATCTATCTATCTATCTATCTATCTACTCACCTACCTGTCCATTTTTCTGTTTACTTGTTACCACATGAAATTGGAAATAGGTTGCTAATATCTACAATATAATGAAAATACAGAAGAAAATAAAGAATGGGATAAAGGGCAAATAAAATATTAAAACTTAAAGATAATCAATAGAGTCATTGATTTTCCAAAAAAGATATAAATATAGTTCTTTTTATATTACTATACTTTGCAACTGCTTTTTTTTTCGGCAGTTTAGGATATGACTGTACCCAATTCCGTATCATCATGATAAGCCCTGGGTTTGTTTTCACCATCAAATGGAATTGATAGAGCTGGCAGCATGGGTATAATGAACGTCATTCCATAAGAGAGCTGTGACAGTGTCAGATATGCAAAACAGTGTAAGGCATTTTGTAAAATAGTACATTGCATTTTGCCAGTGTGGAAATAACCTTATTTTTTTCATTTATTTCTTTATGAAGCCAAGATCAATAAACACACATGTAGGCAAAATACTTAATCCTGATATTTTCAAAACCATTTGTATAGATTATAATGATTTTGATACCAAATGTTACTGTTCAAATAATACACTGACTTAAAACAATTTTAAAAAAAGGATAAAACTTCAACTTTGATGGTTTTAAATGATACACGTTTAAACATTTATTTTCAACGTTCTTTAATATAAATTAGGTAGGTGATTGAGTCACTCCTATTTTAATTTATAGGAAGCAAACTGTAGGATTTACTATATCACACAAGATAAAATAAGAGGACTTAAGAGATTCATGTTAATCTTGGATTTTTCTCATATTTGAACATATTCTCCGAAGTTTTGAAATTGTGACTAAATTTACCTCTGACTCAAACCCTAGAAAATTTAGCTTAGTCATTCATTCTTCGGGGTGGATTAATCAAACTCATATTTTAGGGTCAGTGGGATGAATTCTTAACTATTTTTTAAGAAGAACAGAGCCTGACCATTTTTTATTTACTAGTTCTAAAGATGATTTGTTATTGTCTGTGAAGGATATCATGACATGTATGGGTTCCTTGAAAATACTTATATACAGTATTCCTCAAATCATCAGCTTGATGAATCTATTAATTCTTGGCCTTAATTAACACATGAAGCCTACTGTAATTAGGAGACACATACCTATTAAATGAACCTATAGTTTTTAAATATGGACACCTCTACTAGCTGTGCCAAAAATCCTTTGAAAAAATGTATTTTTATTCTTTCAGTAAAATACCATTAGATAGAAAATTTGACAGTATATCTCAATTTAAGTCAGGCCAAAATTTCAAGCAATAAAAATGTTCACCATTTACCTCAGAGATCAAGGAAAAAATATTTGGAATCTTGGGAGAATTTCAATTCTGTATTCATGATGCAGACTCCATTTCTCTGGCTCAGACAACGAAGATGAATAAGAATCCAGCTCTCCAGGTTAAAACATTTTCCTTTATTCATCTTTTATGGCCATTCGTCTCTATATACCTACTTTGCAGGATTCTTATGAAGACAAGTGGAATAGTTTCCTCTAAAGTGCTTAAACGCTTAGGAGGAAAAGTATACTATTAGAGCAAATTATTATTACCTTTATTACTGTAACAAACACAGGGGATAATTATTTTTGAGTCAAAAAGAACAAGATAAAGTGTGGTTCTGTATGAAAAATGACATGGTGGGTGGTAAATGGTTTTTTACTTCTATAAAGAGCAATACAATAATTTTCACATTGCACTGCTTATAATATGTATCCTCTAAAGACTTTGTTTCATGTACTCATTTTAAAAATTTCTTTCTTTCTCACATAAGTTTGCTAAACTTTGTCCTTTGTAACACCTGTGTAGGTTTAGCAAAATTACAGAAAAGAAGTTAAATTCTTGCCAAAAATAGACTGTAAAGAATCTAAGACCATGCATACTAATTCACTACACTATATATTTTATTTTACATTATAGTTTTCATGTAAATTTGAAAATTTTAATAGTTTTTCTTTGCAGTTTTTCTGAGATTATTTAATTATCCTAATATTACATGTGGTTGGAGACTATCCTATTAGCTTTATAGAGAAACCACCTTCTCTTTTCATATGTTCTTGAACTTCATTTTCTATAATGTATATATTTTCTGATTTGCACTAATTACATATGTCGTGTGGAGCTCTTATTGGGCTTTAATCTATTTCATTTTGGGCAAAAGTAGGAAAACAATTCCATTCCCTAGGTTTGGCATTTATAGAGTAATGTCAACTAGATTTTACAAATTAATGGGTAAAAATGGAGAGGATTTTAAAGTGCAAAAATGTCTCAAAGACTGTTCTTTGCTTTTCTCTCACTTTTTTGCTCTCTCACTTCTTACATATTATCTTTCTTCTTTCTCTTCTGATGCTTCTATATTTGGTTTTTAGCAGAACATTCACCTACATAAGCACATTCTTCTTGGTCATACTCCAAAGTCACATAAGTTTAAACCACAGGGCTTAGTTAATACCTGAGTTATTTCCTGGAAGGCATGGTCTGCCCTCTCCTTTCCATAGTTGGGTTTCTTGGTGTTAGGAAGATACAATGATAAGAGGAGGTAGCTAAGGAATTGAAGTATGGTATGTTTCTACTTTCTTCCTTAATCTCACTAATCACTCTGGGACACACGGCAGTAAAGCAGTCATTACATATAATTCTCTAGTCCCTGACAGTATTCCACCCCCCACTCTCTCTCTGTCAAATTTTATAAATGAATTAGGGACTGCATATTACTTGGTTTTGAGTCTCTTTGGTGACTATGGAAAAATAGTAAAATAGTAAAAATAGTAAAATCTTGTTCTTTTAACTTCCTTACTCTGACACTGTTTAATTTTATACCTTTCCCCAAAAAAGAAATTTGCTTGCTCCTAGAAATATTCTTCAGCAAATTCTTCTCATTTTGAAGATGATTCATGATTACTATGAGAGTCTTTTGAGCACCTGACTTAAAGAGACAGCCATTTGCCAATCGTTTATTGATAGTTTTAGAAAAGGTATCATGAAGATCAAAAATTCCAGTTTGGCAGGGCCTGCACAGCACTGGCATGCTCAGCTTCATGATAATTTTTGCAGGTGGGGTGTAATGATGTTGAGTGGAGCAGCTAATAGGTAAAAGTATCCTATAGAAAGTATTCGTTGTAAACCTTTGATCGTTTATTTGTGAAAGTAAGACGGTTACACTATATTGAAATAAATATTAGTTCATTTATTCTAAATAAATTTTTGAAATCAGAAATTAATTCATTCTGAGTGCCAAGCACTACTCTAGGCTTCCGACATGCATTGTTGCACAAAATCAACCAAAATCTCTTACATAATAGGGCTTACATTTTAGTATGGAAAGACAATGAACATTAAGTTGCTAAATAGGTAAATTATATAGGATATGGAAAATGGATGGACTACAGAAAAAAAAAAAAGGAACCGAGTATGAGATTTAGAGAGTGCTAGAAGTAGGTGAACAGTTTAAAATATTAAATAGCATCATGGATAATTCTCACGAGAAAATGAAATTGAACCCCCCCCCCAAAAAAAAAGAATGTGTCAGTTAAGCAGATATCTGGCACAAAACAGACACAGGGAAAAGTAAAACACAGACTCAAAGGTAGAAACATATTTGGTATGTCCTGTGAACAAGAGCAAGTGGGGGTAATACAATGAGTCGAGAGCATGGGGCTTGTCAAAAAAAAGTCAGAAATTATTGGACCAATAAGCTAACTTAGGCGTTTATCAGAATGTGCAGTCATGACAAAGTTTTGAGCAGAAAAGTGACATGATCTGACAGATTAAAATTTGTATTCCACTACAGTGGAATGAAAGAGTGGAGTCAAGTGGGTATATCATACAAAAAGTTGTATCAGTGTGTCTTTCAGTAACCTATAGGCGATTTTTTAAAAAATCTCTTTAAATCAAGATTTTTTAAAAAGTTCTCTGTAAATCAAGATTTTTTTCCAATGAATCAATTAGAATCTACCTGAGAGTATGACCTTTAAAAGAATCTTATTGTCCACCTTTTGCAAAGTAAAGTCTTCTTTGTTTCCTTGCAAATAATCATACTATAGTTTATACTCAAACCATGTACAGTGCCATTTCTAATAAAATGGAAGTTGGAATAAAATGATCCTAGATAATCAAAGACAACCAGGACTAATCCCAAATATATTGATGATTTTTGTTTTGTTTTGTTTGTTTGTTTGTTTGTTTTTTGTGGGGTAAGGCCTGAGTGAGGATGTATATGTTTCAAAAGTTCTACAGGTTATTTTGTAATTGCAATGGACTCTGAACTTCAATATTTATTCATTTCTATGTGCCCCTGTGAGGTGTGTGTGTTGGGGGGGGAGAGAAAAAAAAGATATATGGAATGGAATAGTCTCATAAATACATGTAAAATGAGCAGATTTTTTATCTATCTAACCATCCATCCATCCATCCACCCATCCATTCATATGTTGTAATGTTCACTAGAATGCCAGTGTCTGATTCCATTCTGGAAAAAATCAACAAGACAAAAATGATCTGGCATTACTTGTCAGTAGGGATGCAGTCAAGATACCAGTATACAACAGTGGAATGTATGCTTCCTTTTACTCCACACAGCAGAAAGGATAAATCATTAAGGAAAAACAAGTAAGAATTGGTTTTCTCCTACCATACAAGTATGTGACCTTTTTGACTACGTTTGAGGCTTACCTCTTGCTTACAAGAGGGACCATGCAAATTACCCAAATGGTCAATGTTCTTTTTATCTTATTTCATTTCATTTCATTTATTTTTATTTTTTTAATTTAAATTCAATTAGCCAACATATTGCACATCATTAGTTTTTGATGTAGTGTTCAATGATTCATTAGTTGTTTTTAGAATTGTTAATCTCAATTCCTGTCATTTCACTACTCTACTTTTATTCTATGTGTTTGTAAACTTTCTTGATTTTGAATTAAAATCTGGATATCCATCTATAGGAAATTGTATGTCAGACTAGGATACAAAGAAAATATCTACAGATAAGAAGTCATAGAAAGAAATGCCAGAATATAAGTAGATGCCAAAATAATGTTTATGTTTTTCTCTAGGGTTAGCTGAGGTCATGCCTCATAGATTGATCCTAAATGTCACTTTTGTCACCCGTGCTACTAAGTGGCTCATTCCACTTATTTAGATATTTCTGACAGATCTCTCCTTTGATTTCCTAAAGTGTAGCATTCCTAAAACTTATTAAAATGTTGAAGTTCATTATTTAGCAAGAGAAAAGTTGACAGGTAAGAATTAAGGAAGCTTTTAAATTATTTTAGCTAACTCTCTCCTTTATGCATTCCAGGTATTAACACATTTCTGATGTCTTGTTAAAGCCAAGGAGAAAAATTTTCCCAGAAGTTTTTTGAGCTTAAAAAACATCCTACACAGAATGTACTCAAATTAAAGATAATTTATATTATGTTAAAAGTATTAACCATATGTTGCTTGTAATAAAATGAGGAGACAAGCCTAACATACATTTATATACAGTTAATAAATACATATGACCTCCAAAAAGTGATAGCATATATATTGTAAGATGAAGATTTCATACATATTTCTATCAATATGAACATTTTCTGTCAACATATATTCACCTTGTCATGCTGGCTTTTCACAGTTGCTCTCTTGAAAGCTTTAATTATCTCCTAAAATTATAAGTATTTACATTTGTTTTGTCTCATGATCGTTTGCCACTAATATGTCACTTTTTTTTTCATGTGTGGTGACAACTGGTCACTCATCGTTAATAAAATGACAAGTTTCTTATCCAAGCTGTAAACACAGTAGGTTTTTAAAACAAACTTCAAAGACTCAATCTCCTCTGTGATTTCCTACGGAGTATACACATCAATAGAGTTGACGGTGTGCTGTCACTTTCTTCTATTAAGGCTAACAGAATTATCCACTCCATATTATGCACTAAAACCAACAGTATCCTTTTAGGAACCAGATTTGAAAGTATGTGAGTAGTTAAAATGTTTGCCTTTCTTTTGGGAATCCATGTTAATTTGTAAAATAGAAAACAGAAAAGAGAGAAATATACCATTAGTTAATCTCATACTTTATTTATGTTTAACCATGTTATAGCTAATGGTTTTATATAATTTGTTTAAGTTAGTAATAGCAGGAATTACTTCTTTTTAAAACTGACCTAAGAATTTAGCCCTGCATCTTGGCTGCGTTATTCTTTCATAAAATTTCATAAAAAGAGAATGACTCAAGTCATACAAGTCAGTGTAAGAATTTATGTCTATAAAATAAATTTAAATATATAATATTATCTGAGTCATTAAATAAATGCAGTTGACAGAACTAAGCCAATTTCCTGTAAAAAAAAAAACTTCCTGTGGTGTGTAACAGGTTTTATATTCTGGAGGTAGAAGATATTTTAAGACCCAGCAACAACTGAAGACAGAACAGTAATATCTGCAGGGAATATATATAAGTATTTGAACATTTCACCTCAAATAGAATATTTGTAATTTAGATCTTATTTATAATATAGATAATACTGCATATTTAAGCAGTATCACCCAATCATTTACTCAGTGATTCTGCTTGTAAAGTCAATAAAATATTTGCTATGGCAAGGAGCATATACAAAGACAAAGAAAGCCTAGGCACTATCATCAGTGAACTTGAAATCAAATTAGTGACGGAAAAGGGAAAGTACTGTAAGCAACTTACAGATATTACAAATGAATTCTGTAAACATGACACATATATACTAAGGCAGTGGCAATAGAAAAAGGGAAGTGAAGTATTTTAGGAGATATTTTAATAGTGAAATTGACAATATCTTGTGCCTCAGTAAATGTGACAAAAGGGAAGAAGAATCAACTAGTACTAAAGGTTCTTCCTGTTGTAATAGGGTAGATTGACTTTCCTGGTCCAAGGTAGCCAGAATGAGTTTCATTGTGAATAGTGTTTTGTTTGGAGTATATGGAGTTTAAAGTATCTGCTATTTATTTATCAGCATTTCTGATGTTCCAGACAATCAGTAGAAGTCTGTAAAAGGCAATTGAAAATGAGGTCTTAGTTCAAAAATGACTTAGTAGTTATCAGAAAAGAAGAGTAATTGAAGGCATGGTTGATATATTTTAAAATAAGATTACTCTTGATTTGAATAAAACTTAGTAGAAAACGCAATCTTTGAGCTTGCCATTAAAAACTAAATTATAGGGGGACCTGGGTGGCTCAGTCGGTTAACTTGATTTCGGCTCAGGTCACCATCTGAGGATCCTGAGACTGAGTCCCATGTCGGGCTCCACATGGAGCCTGCTTACAATTCTCTCTCTCTCTCTCTCTCTCTCTCTCATGCCCTCCCCCCCCCCAAACAAAACAACGACGACGACGACGACGACAGCTAAATATAAATTTCATAAATAGTGAAGGAAGATAACGTTTTCAAAGTTTGGAAATACCAAAAGTAAGAGAGTGGCATAGAATTTTTGTGATGAATAGATGATATTATCATTCAAATATGTTAAAAATTCATATACAGGAACAAATACAGCCCTTTACATACACACATACCTATGTATATAATAATACTTCTTGATAGATGTCTAAACACTGATTTTTTTGAGGGAGGATTTTGGTAGTTATAGTAATCCAGTTATAACCTACTGATGGTATTTCCTTAATTTTTTTAATGTGATTTTACAATGTTTTTTAAATAAACAGGCTATTTTATCATGTTTCCTTATGATGAGCTCTTTGTTTTTATGGTGTAGAAAACTTTATTTTTACTTTTATTTTTAATTTTTTAAATTTTTTATTATGTATTTATTTATTTTTATTATGTTCAGTGATTCAACATATATTTTTACTTTTATTTTTGAAGGATTTTTTTTCCCATTGGATGTAGAATTCTAGTTTGGCTGTTGTTTTTGCTCAGCACTTTAAGGATATCTTTGCCCTGCCGTCTAGCTCTCATCCTGTTTGATTGAACATTTAGCTGTCAATCTTCTTATTGCTCATTTTGAAAATATATGTTATTTTACTTCGGCTCTTTTTAAGATACATCTTTTTGTCTTTGGTTTCAGAAGTTTACCTAAGATATGCTGAGGTGTTGTTTTTATAATTATTAGGGTTCTTGGAGCTTCTTCAATCTATGGGTTAGCTTTTTTACTATATTTTGACATTTTCGGTCATTATCATTTAAAATACTGTTTCTTTCCTACTTCTCTCCTTCTGTGATTCCAATTATTATTATGGCAGATATTTTCAATTGCTCTACATGCTTCTTACATGCTTTTGGACATTTTTAAAAATTTTTCTCTGCATTTCAATTTATGTTTTCTCTTGCTCTGTTTTCAGTTCATTAATCCTGCCTTTCTATCTAATCTGTGTTAGAGCCTGTTTATTGATTATCAGTTATGATTTCCAGGTCTTAAATTCCGTTTACTTTTTCATAGTACATATTAAATCTCTGATATATATCTTTATAATTGCATCTGTGTTCTTAATCTTCATGTTTAATATATTTACAGTAACTTGAAAGCTTTTGCCTGCTAACTATAATATCTGGTTCAGCTATGTTGTTGTTTTTTTTTCTTTTTCTAATTTTGATCTCAGTTTTTGGCACAATTTCATGAATTGATTATATATATTTTACTTCACATGGACCATTTTGTATAAAAAGTGAAACAACATTCCTCCAATAAAGGTTTACTTTTTCTTCTGCCAGGCAGATGGAGCTGGACTGATAGCCTTTTCTAGAGACTTGGGAAGAAGGTGGATTTGCCTTTGTTCTCACGCATAGTTTGCCATTTCTTCACTTGAGAACTTGGTGCCTGGTATGTTCACTGGGACATCTTCCCTTGGCAGTTTCTGAACTCCCTTACCTCCTTGGCATTAAGAGACTGCCATAAACTGTGCTTTCTGGTAAGCATTTTAGGACTCTACCCTAGTATCTTCTGAATTTGGTAAATGTCTTAAGGAGATAGCCAACAGTCATGAGGTTCAGTTCTTCAATCTCCCCTTCTCACCAGGATGTTTTCATCTTAAGCTTCCAATCCTGATTTTTTAACCATATGAGCCTGGACTTTCTATCTATTAGTCATGGCTTTCTGCCCAGGCAGGGTCTGAGTTCTTAGTCCCATAGTCGCATATCCTAAACCTAGTAATGGCAAATACTGTCAGGATACAGCGGCTCCAACATTTAGCTGACCTCAACTCTGGATTCTCCTCTACCCCTGTTCACTAGTACTGATCCCTAAAATCCTGGCTGCTTCAGCTGCTTTACCTGTTCTCCAAATGTCTTTTATTTAACAGCTTTTCTTGATGTTCTTGGTGGCAACATTCTCCCACAGCCTACTTCATCACACATACATACAAGTAGAAGTCCTACAAAAGCTCCTGAAAAGGCAGTTTGAAAGCATGGAACAAATTAAATACAAATAGTGAATATTGAATTTCGTAATCCTTAAATCACAAGATTGCTTTAACTCTTAAAGAAAATTAAAAAGTTTAGAAAATGATAAGAAAGTATGGACAAATTTATTTATTTTATCATTACTGGGGAACTAACTTCAATTTTATAATTTCTTAGCCTCCCATGTTAAATTACTCATGTAGTCTTGTTAATACATACTAATTATTGATTATTAACAGAAAAATAAACAGGTTAATATCAGGATTAGCTTGAACCTTTTCTGTGAAAGAACTGGATGTGGATGAGCAATATAAAAAGGCACTCGATAGGTAAAAGGGGTCCAAAGGTACAAACTAACAGTTATAAAATAAATACGTCATGAGACTGTAATGTACAGCATGTTGATGACGGTTAATAATACTGTATTACATATGTAAACGTTGCTAAGGGAGTAGATCTCAAAAGTTCTCCTCATAAGAGGAAAAAAAAAAAGACAACAAAGTGCTTGGGGAAAAATTAGAGACTTAATGTGGTCATCTGTTAATTGTGGACCCTTTGCATAGTAACGGGTAAGAAAATGAACCAATTTTCTTGATTTCAAGCTTTCTGAAGAAAAGTACACTTCATATTATAAAGACACATGATATTAATATAGTATATAATTTTACTGAGCTGAAATATATATGAGCAGTTATATGTGGCTGTAATCCATGGGTTTCTTTTTTATTTGTGGAAAGAAATTCTGAGTTACCTGAGATATTATCAAATTTATAATTCACATTTATATGAACACTTCCATCTACAAAAAAAGTAGTTAAAATGATTGCAAATTTAGTTATATCTTTTTAGAAAGAGATAGAAAAAAATGGGGCTTGTTCTGTCTTTACCCAGAAACTAATAAGCACGAAAAAAAAAAAAAAAAAAAAAAAAAAAAAAAACAAAAAAAAAAAAAAAAAAAAAAAAAGAAACTAATAAGCACGTCTGTGTGAAATTAGATATGAATGTCAGTAATATCTAGATACCAAATCCCCAACCAAAGGGACTACTTTGAACAAGATCAGCTATAAAATTTAACAAATGCTTCAGACATTTACAACTCCGCACAAATATAATGGAACCTATACCTAATACTTATATTAAACTGCAGGTTTTATGTGGTAAAATGCTATGCCCAATGAATTAGAAATGCCCTTATCAATCTTATGGTGAAAATGAAGATGATCGACAAAAAATCCTGTTTATTATAAAGAATAAATAAAGTAAAAGACTTTATGCCTTACTGACAAAAACTCATACATTACCTTACAATAATAACACAGATGCTACAGACCAGAAGAAGAGTGAGGTTTTCTGATTATGAAACAAAATCTGAACTGCAAAGAAATAAACGATTATGTTTAGATATCACACTGTATTAAATCCTAATCCAACTCAATGATAGTGCAATGAGAGCTTGAAAAATAAAATTTTTGACATAAAAGGCTCATATTTTGCAGTGGGTAATAGTTACTATTGATGTAACTCATTGATTTTGTATGGACTGCATCATGTAGCAATTTCCCTTCCATTTTAATATAATTCACTATCAGAAAAGGAGTAGAATAAGTTTAAGCTGGCTAATTTTAAGCACTTAAGTAGAACAGAAGTGTCTTCAAATTATGAATAAGATAGGAAAATAAGGATAAAGATGCTGTACCACTCTTTTTGCATTTAAAAATATATGTTATATATAATCTCTGTACAGTATACAATATGTTGATAAAAAATACCATAATACTACCTTAAGATAGTTAGTATTTAAGTCTGGGTATAAATGAACTAAATCAAATCTGTGCCTCCTGACCCTGTAACACAAAGTGTGAGACACTGATGGACTGTCTGATCATGCATGTTGCTAGTCCACTATGTTTCATCAAAACCCCTGTTTATTTCCACTGTCATTACATTTCTAGAAAGATCTTACCTTGTTGAGCATTGGCACTTTGAGTAACACTGTGCTACAAGATAGCAGAGGTTAGCTATCATCTATCTATCTACCTACAAATATCCATATAAGAATATAATTTATTTTTGAAAAAAGACAAGACCTGTGGATGCAACAGTTTCTCTCTTTCTTCTGCCCACAGTCTTTCCACGAGCACCACATCGAACCCCTTCCCTGTCTCTCACTACCCACCAGAGGAGAGAATATGTAGAGCCACTTTCTTCTATGAACTAGTACACAATCTATAGGGAAGACGATTAAGTAAAAAGGCTATGCTTAAAAAAAAAAAATCACAAAGATTTCTGACAAATGGAGAGAAGAGGGAATAATAACTACTTAAAGGCGAGACAGGAGGCAGAAGTTTGGAGTTTGGCTTATAATCTTTAGAGTAAATTGTGTCGCCATAGAATTAGGTGGTAGAGATGGTTTTATTGGTGGTTTTTTTTTTTTTGAGTGATATTGCTGTGGGATATGAACTAGATTCCCTTTAATGCTTTTAAGATGAGAGTAAAAGTTTTTATTATTTTAAATTACTGTGTATTTGAAACTGCGGGCCTATTTTAATGCCAGCCCAAAGTCTGCCATAGAAGAACAAGACAGAGACGGAAGATAATTTTGTGATCCAAAAAGTTTATCAATCAGGAGGAAGTAGACCTGAGAGTGAACAGAGAGACGAAGGGGGGTGGGGGACAATCTGACACTAAGTGAACCCAAATGGAACCACAGTGGTCACATAAGGATAATGACACAGTGTCACTCCTTAAGAGCATCTAAATCAATGACCACCATTCACTTTTACCAAGGGGCAACTAATTAGCATCTGAAACTTCACAAGTCTAAAACCAAGTCCTTGGTTTCTCCTATGAACTTTTTTTCTTCCCTTGCTTTAACTGTCTCAGGTAACTGCAACTCCTTTACCAGTCACTCAGACCAAACTACTCCAAGTCATCCTTGATGCTTCTTTTTCTCACATTCCACATTGTATTCATCATTAAATCCCATTAACTCTCTTTTTACCATATCCTCTCTTCCTCTCCCTCTGCCTCTCCCCCCATACTCACTCACATGCTCTCTCTCTATCAAATAAATAAATAAATCTTAAAAAAATAAATAAAATTGTTAGAAAATGTTTGTATATTTAAATATACCCATATGCATCACTAGAAACTTTAAAATTAATTTAAATAGTTTGGTATTAATAAAATATGCTGTTAGATTGACTGCTTAATTTAAGGCAATCAAAATGTGGCCAAATCTTTCCTTACTTGAGAATTGTGCAAAACCAATGCAATGTCACCAACTACATAAACATGAAATTACATTTGCCTGACTAATTATTGTAATGAGAGATAACAATTGTGAAATAGTTTATACTATTGCATGATTTATAGGTAAGAAAGAAGCAGTAGATAGAATAAGTTCTTTATAAGAAAATTTAGAGCTCAATGACTTGGTACCTCCAAATTGAACAAAATTGTTGTTTAAAGATTCTAAAAAGCATAACTCTTCCATGACAGTTTTTCTTTAGTTTTTAAAATTTTTATTTATTTACTTTTTATTTTTATTTATTTATTTATTTATTTTTAATGATTTTTTATTATATTATGTTAGTCACCATACAGTACATCCCCGGTTTCTGATGTAAGGCTCGATGATTCATTAGTTGTGTATAACACCCAGTGCACCATGCAATACGTGCCCTCCTTACTATCCATCACCGGTCTATCCCATTCCCCCACCCCCCTCCCCTCTGAGGCCCTCAGTTTGTTTCTCATAGTCCATAGTCTCTCATGTTTCATTCCCCCTTCTGATTACCCCCCCTTTCTTTATCCCTTTCTTCCCCTACCGATCATCTTAGTTCTTATGTTCCATAAATGAGAGAAATCATATGATAGTTGTCTTTCTCTGCTTGACTTATTTCACTTAGCATTATCTCCTCCAGTGCCGTCCATGTTGTAGCAAATGTTGAGAACTCATTCTTTCTGATAGCTGAGTAATATTCCATTGTATGTATGTTTACCCCAAAGATACAGACGTAGTGAAGAGAAGGGCCATATGCACCCCAATGTTCATAGCAGCAATGTCCACAATAGCTAAATCGTGGAAGGAGCCGAGATGCCCTTCAACAGATGACTGGATTAAGAAGTTGTGGTCCATATATATTTACTTTTTATATTACAGTGTAATTAACAGTGTTATATTAGTTTCATGTGTACAATATTGTGATTCAGCAATTCTATACATTACCCAGTGCTCATCAGAATAAGTGTACTCTTAATCCCCTTCACCTATTTTACCCACCCACCCCACCTCCCCTCTAGTAACTGGCTGTTCTCTAAAGTCAAGAGTCTGTTTTTTGGTTTGTCTCTTTTTCTCTGTTTGTTTTGTTTCTTAAATTCCACATATGGGTGAAGTCATATGGTGTTTGTCTTTTTCTGACTGACTTATTTCACTTAGCCTTATACCCTCTGGATCCATCCATGTAGTTGCAAATGACAAGATTTCATTTTTCATGGCTGAGTAATATCCCATTGTCTATATATACCACATCTTCTTTATCCATTATCTAGTGATGTGCACATGGGTTGCTTCCATTTCTTGGCTATTATAAATAATGTATACATCTTTTTGAATTACTTCATGACAGTTTTTTTTAAAGGGTCTTGAAAGGTCATCAGTCAGAAATCAATTTAGTAAACTGGATGCTACTTACTACATTTCTGTCTTGAATGCAGATCTTTACCAGTTGGAATTATATAAATGGACTATTTGTGGTATGCTTCTTCATGGCAAGATAGGAGTACCTATTACTTCTAGAGATTTGAAAAAAAAATGATACAAATTTCCTAAGTAAAATAAATATTCCCATAGTTAATTGTTGAACAAGAGGGATCAGTTTTTTGCTTGAGGAGCCTGTTTATCCCACTGCATATCTATGTAACAGTTTGACTATTTTGAAGGAAAGAACTGATAAAATATAACACATAAACAATGATAACCTTATTAGCTTCTGCCTCTTCTTGAATCTCACTTTCCTTCAAAATGTCATTGAGAAGACTGAGAAAAGAAAATTTACCAATCATCTGTAGATGTATAATGTGTTGAATGTTTGTTGATCTGGTTTTCTGATCCATTATTAAAAAATTCTCTGGTTATACTAGTCTTCTCAATTGTTTTCAATTATTGTTAAACTGACTAAAATTACACCTTGCCTTGATAGCCTGATTGACATGTATCAGAATATAAATGTAAAACCATCATCTTTAGCAACTTCATCTCTGCCCTACCATCCTCATTATGGACTAGTGTTCATATACAGAGACAATCAATGTTGTAAGATACCAAAATTTACTACTATCAGTGTATAAGAAAAAAATATACTTTATGCTCATAATTTATCAGCCTTATGCTGGATCTCAGTCATGAAAATAACAGAATGAAATTTTTACTTTTGTGGCTTATTCATTTGCCATTTCTTACAAAATACAATATAGTACTGTAAGGAGAAACTCATGCAGTTCACTATCAAACCTGTAAAGTAATCATTTACAAGCTCTGGAATAAATCCAGACATCTGAGAAAAATTTCATATCTTCTTTATCTAAAACATAGAAAACTGGTTGAGAATCAAAGTTTAGGGTTTGGTGTTATAAAATTTATATACAGATACTTTCTACATGAAATCTAAATATTGTATACAAAATTAAATATTTTGATCTAAACATTTATTTTCTATTAGAAGAAATTCAAGTTAGTACGATCATTTGTAATCTTTGGTTTTAAAGTTCCTAGCTAAGAAGAGCTAACTTTCATATGTAGTTCTGAAATATTTCTTTTTTGTATCTACCATAGAAACTGTCTTTAAATTAGTATAACCAAAATTACAATACATTTATACATTAATTTATTTATCAAAGGATAATAATAGAATGTTCCCTATGCCATTAGTTCTTTAAAAATATAGTAGATGTTTCTTTAGAGTTTACTATATTCCAAGGTCTATTCTAAGCCACATATATCATTTATATATTCTTTCATATTAACAAGAATGATAAGAATTAAAATTCTGATTCCACTTTACAGATGATAATATTGAGGTGCAGAATGTACATATAGCTAGTAAGTGATAAAACTTCTAGACAGACCATGCACTCTGACTGTAGAATCATAATTTAGAGCCTACTAATGTATATAATCTTTTTACATTATCATTTAGCTAATGTTTTGTATTTTTCTATCAGAGAAAATGACCTGTAGTATTTTAGACTTCAAATCCTGTGTATTTCATGGTCAGTCAATAGTTAATCCTGTTTTTGGAAAATAATTTTCCCTTTTTATTTTTATTGCCAGTGTCTTATTTTAAATGCAGTCAACATCTTTGATTTAGATTTTAGCCAAAGCCTTCTTTTTTTTTTTTTTTAAGATTTATTTATTTATTTATTTGAGAGAGAGAGAGAGAGAGAACAAGTAGGAGGTAGGCAGAGGGAGAGAATTTCAAGCACACTCCCTGCCAAGCTTGAAGCCCCATGTGGTGCTTGACCTCATGACCCTGAGATCATGACCTGAGCTGGAGTCAAGTTGGAAACTCAACTGACTGAGCCACCCAGGCACGCCTAAGCAAAAACCTTCTAATGGCTCCACTGCATATTGTCTTGCTTTTATTAAAATAGTCCTCTACCCAAATGTTAGAGTAATCTTTCTAAAACATAAAATTGGTTGTCATTCCCTGACTTAGAATACTCACTACTTCAGGGTAAAAGTCATTTCCTCAGAATGTTGTCTGAGACCTTATCTCATCTTGTCCCTACCTACACCTCTTTTCTCACCCCTCATGACTTCTCACATCCCCTCTAGTCTTCAGCTATACAGAACAATGCTTGGCTTTAGCGCACTCTGTCTCCTTGCTGCTGAACCTTGCACATACTTTATATGTCATTCATTACCTTTTTGTGGCTACCTAGTACATACTGTTCAAACACAACACTACTGTCATGCTGATTATAACATAATTTTCTAGCTGTTTACTAACTGATCCATCACTTCACCTATATTATTTTGAGCAACTCAGAATAGAGCCTACTCTTCATCTCTGAACTCCTACTGGCAAAAGTTATAGTAATCATATGGTAGCAGTGTTAAAGAAACTCTCTGGAACATCTAAACATCCCTTTCAATGGGATCTCAGTGATACACATATAATCAAGTGGCCTTTAGAACACACACACACACACACACACACACACATACACACACACACACAGATTATAACTAGAGGCAAATAAATCACTTGAGCCGCAGTAAGCTAACACTTGAAACTAAGAATTTTCCCCATACACATAATTCATACTCACTAAGCCTATTCTAATTCTCATCATTTCAGTGCATATCATTTGCATGTAACCAGCATACAATTAGCAACATTGCTCAAAGCATCTAAAAATGTTGTGTTAAAATAAAATGCACTAAAACTCATTTGAAACAGACATGGATGTGGGCTAACATTGTTGAAAATCTGAGGTTTACTTAAATTGCATTTATATATAAAGCACTAAATATAATCACTTTCAAAATTCAATCTGAAAAAGCTTAGAAAGTGTGGGATTTTTTTCTTTTTTTTTTAACATTTGTTTCATTTGGATATAGTTGATATACAATGTTACAGTAGTTTTAGGGGTACAACATAGTGATTCAGCTTCTTTATATATTATGCTATTCTCACCACAAGTGTAGCTACCATCTATCACCATATAATACTAGTACAATATCATTGATATCTTCCCTATGCTGTCAAACCATGTTAGAATAATGAAGCAGAAGTATGCATATTTGTTTAAATACTTTTGTACTTTTTTCCCTTTCAGTTATTCATTTTTACTCTTGATGTGTAGTCATCCATATAGTCAAGAGATACTGTAGTCAATAAAACCAGATTCAGAAATGAATAGGATAATAGAACTATTAGACAGGGATTTAAAAATGTGTATGAATAATATGCTAAAGGATTTTGTGAACAAGGTGGGCATAACCTATAAAAATGGAGAATATTAGATATATAAACTGTAAATGAGAGCCAAATGGAAAACAAAGAATAAAAAAAAATACACAGAGATGAAGGATTCTTTTGATGGGTTTGTTAGACCACAGCAGAGGAAGAATCAATGAATGTGAAGATAGGTCAAAATAAATCACCCAAAGTAACACAAAAAAGAAAAGAAAAAAAAAAAACAAAGATGAAGTTTAAATCAGAACAGAGCATTCAATCAGTGGACCAATATCAAGCGTATTAATGTATATGGATATGGTGTTCTAAAAGAAGGCATTGAGGAAAACAGGAAGAAATATTTGAGGTACCTATGAAGGTGGAGGTGAGATAGGAACATTATATGATGAAAGGAATGAAATCTGACTAGATAGATATCAATATTTATTGCTATAAATATTTATACCTATAACAATAAATATTGATATCTATAGGTATAGGTATTTTGAGAGAGAGAGAGAGAGATGCACACCAGAAGACAATGGAGTGTTTTCTTTAAATTACTGAAAGAAAATATGTTGATGCAGAATTCTATACAAGAATAATTTCTTCAAGGGGCACCTGGGTAGCGCAGTGGTTAAGCATCTGCCTTCGGCTCAGAGTGTGTTCCCAACATTCTGGGTTCGAGCCCCACATCAGGCTCCTCCACTAAGAGCCTGCTTCTTCCTCTCCCACTCCCCCTGCTTGTGTTCCCTCTCTTGCTGGCTGTCTCTCTCTGTCAAATAAATAAATAAAATCTTAAAAAAAAATAATTTCTTCAAAAATAGAAGCTAGACTTCTAGTCTGGCAAGATGGAATAGCTCCATTTTTTCCAGTTGCTACCTCTTAAAAATACAAAACCCTGGATATAACATAACACAGGCGTCATAGGAAGACTCAAAGTTGGAAGGAAGAAGATAGGAGTACCTAGGCATTTCAGGGCTTGAGAAGCAACATGGTAGTGTGTTCCTGGATTTTCTTATTGTTTCCCGTATATACTCAACAGATTATTGCAGGAGCCTCCAACCTGGAAACACCAATAGATGAAGACAAAAAATAAAAACAAAAACCACAAGCAAAACTGAACTAAAACTCCAGGAAAAACCTGTTCCTTCCAGTCAAAAGACTAGAAAATGGGGAATCCTAATTAGCAGAAAATCTCCCTGCCAATACTTACCTTACTCTAGCCAAACACCAAAGGAAAAACTATCCCTCTACACAGTTTCAGAGAGTTACTGATCTTCCATCATACTCCACTTACTCTGCAATAGCGGATTACAGCACTATGAATCAAACCTCCTGTAGATAGTGTTGGTGGGCAAGGTGAGAAACTGATCTGCGTTCTCACTTGGCAGAAGCAGGAAGTGCTCAAATAATGAGGTAGTGTTAGTGTGAACAAACAGGGATATGATTTTCCATTCCCCCACCAGCCAGTAACAGTACTTAATAAGGCCATGCAAGGCAGGACTAGTCAGCACTGGTCTCCTCTCAGCATTGCTGTCAGCAGGGTTAAGAGAGGAGATGGTCTTCCACCCCCATCTGGCATCAGCAAGGCTGATACAGAGGTGGTGGTGCAAGTTGTGGCTAGTCAGTGCTCCAGTTCTCTTCCTCTTACTGCCCAGTATCAGCAGGAACACGGGGAAGCTGAGCTCCCATCCTTATCTGGCATCAACTAGATGGAATGAGGTGGTGGAAGGTGGAGGTATTTCTGATTTCTTTAGAAGATAGTTGATGACCTAAGACAAACAAAAATAGCGTAACAATTGACAACCTGATAATGAAATAGATCTGATATTGTAAAGGATCAAGGATACCCAAAATAATTTTGAAAAGGAACACAGTTGGAAGATTTATATTACTTAAGTTCAAGACTTACTCTAAAGCTTCAGTATTCAAGAAGTGAAGTATTAGTGTGAAGTTATACATATAGAATAATCAAACTTAATAGAAATTGCAAAAATAGACCCACATAAAAATGGACAATGTATTTTCAATACAGATGCCAAGAGAATGCAATTAGGAATGGATATAGATAGCCCTTTCAATGAATAGTGGAAGAATTGGACATCCATATGGCAGAAAACTAAAAATGTTACATCAATGTACATTAAAAAATAACTGGAATAATCATAGAATTAGGATAGCTGGCACCATGAAACTTCTATAAGAAAATAGGAGAAAATCTTCATGACTTGGGTTTAGCAGAGTTCTTAGGACAAAAAAGATCACAAGTCAAAAATAAAAGGTAATAAATTATAGTTTATAAAATTAAAAACTGCTTTTCTTCAAAAGATGTTCAGAAGAAGATGAAAAACAAGTCACATTTCCTTTGCAAAAAATATTTGTAAAATATACATCTGATTACAAACTTATATGCTGAATATATAAATAAATCTGACAACTCAATATTAATAGGATAAGGTACCCAGTAAAAAATAAGCAAATGATGTGAATAGCTCCTTTGCCAAAGAAATTATTTTGATAGCAAAAATACATATGAAAGTATGCACAAAATTATTAGTTTTAGGAAAATGCAAATTAAAACTGTAATGAGATACCACTATATGCCTACTAGAAAAGCTACAATTTAAAAGACTGACAATTTCAAGTGCTGCTGGAGCTGTAGAACACCTAGAAATCTCATACAGTGATGAGAGAATGTTAACCATTGTTACAGGATGAATTGCATGACCCTAATTGGAAATAAGAGTGCAGATATAATTAGTTTAGATGAGGTCATTGGGTTAGACCTAAACCAATATGTCTGTCCTTACAAAAAAGAGAAAATTAGTATACAAAGGCAGGCACAGAGGGAAGATGATGTGAACAGACATATAGAGAAGATGGACATCTACAAGCCAAGGAGAGAAACCTGAAAAAGATCTTTCCCTTATATCCCTCAGAAGCAACCAACCTGCTGACACCTTGATTTCAGGATTCTGACCTCCAGAATTATTAAACAATGCATTTTCTATTGTTTAAGCCACTCAGTTTGTGATGCTTTGTTACAGCAGTAATAGCAGACTATTGTAACCATTTTGGAACATAGTTTGGTCATTTCTTATTAAAAAATAAATAAACTTGGGGTGCCTGAGTGGCTCAGTCAGTTAAACATCTGCCTTCAACTCAGGTCATGATCCCAGGATTCTGGGATCAAGCCCTACATTGGGCTCCCTGCTCAGTGGTGAGTCTGCCTCTCCCTCTGCCTGCCACTCCTGCCGCTTGTGCTCTCTGACTCTCTCTCTCTGTCAAATAAATAAATAAAATCTTTAAAAAAATACCATACTCATTAAAAATACCACTCATGGATATTTATTCAAGATAACTGAAAATATATATTTGTACAATGATCTGTATGGAAATGTTCATAGCAGCTTTATTTATAATAACCCTAAACTGGAAGCAACCAGTTTATCTACTGGTGAATATATAAACTAATCATAGTATATCTGTACAGTGGGACACTACTTAGCAATAAAGTGGAAGAAACTATGAGTACATGCAAAATATATAGATAAATCTCAGTTGTATTCTGTTAAATGAGACAAGTCAGACACAAAGGCTGTATACTGCATGATTTATATGATTGTCTGGGAAAGACACATTTATAGGGACAGAGGACAAAGCAATGATTAAAAAATTCTTGGAGAAACCAAACTTGTGATACAATACGTGGGGAATGGTTGAGAAAATCTAGGCACTGGGATACCGTTTTTGATAAGGGGAAAACTACATATGCTCATACAGATAATGTACATTTAGTGGAAAAAAACAAAAAATAAATAAAAAAATAAAAATGATTACAGAAAAACAATTATGAGGCTGGAATTACTCCACTAGCTCTGTGAAAAGTATTAGCTTAGTCAAGTAAAATTTTATGAGGCTTCAGTTTCTTCATTGGAATAATGAAAGAAGTAGGAATAATAATATATGAATTCTCTACCACACAGGTGGTCTCAGATCCCAAAATGTAAGCTGCCCAGATGTATCACTGTAACCTGATATAGTCGACGGACAGGCGTGACTGGTAGGTCTCACAGAGCACAAATAAAGATGGTGGAGTGTGGCAGGGATGCAGCACACTTAAAGGAGATATGGCAGATTTTGCAAACAAACTCAACTAGGACAGTGTTGCCAAAAAAGCTTAAAGAATTTTAAGGAGAAATAAATATATATTCCAAACAAGAAAACAATGGCACCGCCTTACTCTATAGTAAACAACCCAAACTGGAGTGTTACCCTCGCTTTGAGAATCATTTTTAAAATGCTGTAGACACATTATGACAACTTACAGAAAATTGGGCGCAGTATTGAAGGGACTCCAAGCCGTACTGTGCTTCTTTCTATCCTCTGTTTCCAAGGTTAGCAGGCCATCTTTAAATATTTAAAAGGGTGGGGTGCCTGGGTGGCACCATCAGTTAAGCAACTGACTCTTGATTTCGGCTCCAGTAATGATCTCAGGGTCATGAGATCAAGCTCCGTGTCAGGCTCCATGCTCAGCACGAGTCTGCTTAAAACTCTCTCTCCCTCTGCCTCTGCCTTCCCCCTTCCTCAAATAAATAAATGTTTTTAAAAAGTAAATACTTAAATGGGTTACATAAGATATAAGGATTAGACTTTGTTTACATTGGCTGTGACTGGAAGGTCTAAAACTGGGGTTTGTGTTTATAGAGAAACACAGTTTTAGGCAAGTTTTTTGTTGCACTATCTAAAGATAAATACGGTTGCTTGAAGAACTGGTTGAAAACCGTATCACAGGGGTTATTCAAGCATGGGATGTATGGCAATGTGTTATGTGAATTTATGAGAATCAAATGAGTAGTTGGAATAGATCAGATTCAAGGTTCTTTTCAATACAAAGTTTCTATGATTCCCCGATAATTCTTTTGAGCTACATAAGTACAAGCAAGTGTGGAAATTAATGGAAGACAAATTTCAGCTCAAGATAAGTAAGAACTTCCTAAGAATTATGGTTGTACAATGATCTAATATGTTCTCTCAATAGTAAGCCTCATTCCCTACGAGAGGAAATGTCAAGGTGTATTCACTGTTTAAGATCATTTGTAGGTCCCCTGAATACTATTAAAATCAGAATATTCTTCCTGGCATTCAGACCCTCTCTGGAAGACCTTCTCTATCAATCTGTATTTATGTCTGTTCCCTAAGTCAGAGTCTCTACTGCAGAAAAATTAGTATTTCTATGACTGTTTACATAGTTTCCACCATTATAACTCTGATTATAACATTCTCCTAAGGAGGAATATCTTCTCTCCTTTTTTCCTTCTGTGCAAATCTTACACATTTGTCAAAAACAGTTCAAATTTCATTGACACCCTCCCTGACTGATTTCATCTTTCCACTTTTTTTCCTCTGCAGAATGCTACCTGTGTCATAAATCTGTCTCTCCAAGACAAAATCAATTGTTTTTAATACTTTCCTATGTGTTTATCCTCCATTCTCAGTCTGTAGTCAGAACCAAATCTTATACTGCTGTTAGACCCATCAAGGCACCTGTAGCGCAATTTGACACTGAACTGATACTTGGGAAATGCTTGTTGTTGCTCTTAAGAGTGTCCTAAGAGTCTAATCATATCCATTCTCTGAATGATCTCAGGAATATCATTGTTAATCATTTTACAACCATTTTTTATTAGTTATCTATTGCTGGGTAAAAAATGTTTCAAAACTTAGGAACTAAAAACACATTTATAGAACATAATTTATGAAGGTCAGGATTCTGAGTGACTTAGGTGAGTGGTTCTGGCTTAGGGTCGCACATGGGGTTTCAGTTAAGGTAATGGTTAGGTCTGCAGTCATCTGAGGGCTTGACTTGGGCTGAAGGATCTGCTCACAGGGTAGCTCACTGAAATGATGTTGTCTGAATGCCTGAGTATCTTGCTGGCTGTTGGCAGGTGGTCCCCTGTACCTCACTTGGGTGTCCTCATGGCATGGCAGAAGTTGCTTTGACTTTTATAAACTAGTCTCAGAATGCATACATTATTACTTCTGCTACCTATTAATTACATAGCAACCCTAATTCAATGTGAGAATTACACAAGGGTGAAAATATTAGGAGGTAGAGATCATTGATGGCCATCTTAAAGGCTTGCAAACACACATCTCTCATTCATCTCTTATATAATCAAATTTATGAAGTGATTTTTTATTTTTATTATGCATCCTTCATAAAATTGTAGAATAATAATAGGAACAAAAAAAAGGTTGAGCTATTTTAGGGATTTTCCTTTCAGCTTTATATATTTTTAAAACTTTATTGAATTAATCAAATTTCCTTATATTTTGATTTTTTAATGGAAACTAGAAAAATTGCAAAAATAAAGGAAATTGAATAAAGAAAAGAATAAAGGGCTTAATTAGGCTCCTTCAAATTTCATTCTGTATTTTCAATGTGAATTATACTGTTATTGAATAAAGCAGACATTTAAGAGCTTAGATTTAATTAAGACAGAAGAGATGATTTTGATCGGTGTTAGATAACTAAATGTACTTTCCTTATGATAGTTGTAAAAGTTAAATACTTTTCCTAGAATCCTCAGAGATTTTTTTCATCATCAATGAAAAAGTACTTTTTAAGAAAACAATTTTTTAAAGATTTATTTATTTCAGAGAGAGAGAGCATGAGGGGAGAGTCAGAAGGAGAGGGAGAGAGAGAATCTCAACCAGTCTCCCCGCCAAGTGCAGAGCCCGATGCGAGGATTGATCCCAAGTTCCTGAGATCATGACCTGAGCTGAAATCAATAGTTGGACGCTTAACCCACTGAGCCACCCAGGCGCCCCAAGAAAATAATTTTAAATAATGTATGAGGGTAAAAATGATAACAACTGTAGATGTTGCTTTAAAACATATAATCAAATTTCAGATGTTTTCTGAACTACAATATTCTATTTACATAAAATTATAATAGGTTGATAATAGTCTCAGCATTATTGACTTTCACAAACTTTATCTAACATAGACCCTCTTGAATCTGAATTTCTCTCTGTTGTAAATCTTTACCTATGAACGTCCAAATCTTTCCTCTTTCATGTAAGTTGATCATCCCAACTGAAGATGCTTACTTATACTCCAGATCCTACTTCACTTGTTCTCTAATACCACTTATACAGGTATCATTTGTTATACAGATATATATTTGTCCTCTTTTCTATTTTTGTGTATAACATTTCATATTCCTACCTAGAATGCCATCTCCTAGAGATGGGCAATTCTGCCGCTCACACCTAACATTGTGCCTAATCATGTCAGGTTTTCACAAATAGTTTTTGAAATGAAATATCCTTGCTTTACTCTAGATTTTACCCAAAATGTAGAGTTGTATGTTTCTCCTTATAAGCCTATATATGACATTTTCTTTGTACATATAAGTGAGTTTAGTTAAATTGCTGCTACTGTTATATGATTAATCCCTTATTGACCTTTAATTTTTTTGGTAAAAGGATGTTTCTATAACCATCAGTGATACTCTACTGTGCAGTTTTTGTGCAATAATATTAATATATTAATCTAGCTGGATATGCTTTTTGAATCATCAAAGATATATTAAATTATATTCAACTCGCTGTAGTATTATGTAATTATATTTTTTTAACTTTCAAATGGAAAATCTATGTATAATAATTCAGTGTCCCTTTATCCTTCTTTAGAAAACCCTATCCAGGCTTCTATTTGTGAATTATCCTCTTCATTTTTTAGTCCTGTGCTTCAGAAAGGGCTTTACTCCTGGCTGGTAGAAGATGGTTTCCAGTCTCAGACCAATGAGATTATCATTTGGTAATCCAGTTAAGTGATAGTCATCATGCAATCATACTTTCAGAATCAGTAAGAAATAAAATGTGTCTAAAAAGGTATTCTTATTTTTTCCCTTATGAGATTTGAAGGGAAAAGAATGCAAAGCAAATTTACTCCCATATCTTTACAGTAATAAGAGAAATGCCTGTCTTAGAAACAAGCTAACATAAAGAATTGAGCCAAGAGAGAGAAAGAAACCAGGTTTTCTTATCACTTGAACCCCTAGTTTTGGTTTCATACAGAAATCAAATACCAAATTTTCCTACTGCTCAAGATGGCAGCATAATCACTATATACAAATGGCTAAGTAATTTTAATATTTTTATTTTTGGTATTTGCGATCTGATAAATACCTCCCCCTTGGTGTTTTTAGTGGCTTTGTCTGTCTTTTACAGAATCCGTTAGCTAAACAGATCAAACTCCATACCTGTTAGTTTTTTCTATCTGACTTAACCTATCAGATAATTATTTATTGCTGATATGCTCTAGCTATGGTCATTTTCTAAAAACCTGTTGGGAGTTTCAAATACTTAGTAGCATATAAAGACATTTTCTTCCTACACGACTATCTCTTAGTAACTTCACTGAACTCTAGAAATGAAGATGTGACTTTTATCTGGGATGGGCCTAGGAATTACCTATGATCAATACACAGTTGGGAAGTGTGATTTAGTTTTTGGTGAAGAGATCTATGAACCTAGATCATAACTGTGCATTCAAATCTATATCACATTCAGCACCAGGTCATGCCACCTCATTCTATACTCCATATATATTTATATTTATTTTTCCTTACATTTAGCTTGCATGAGGTCAAAACATGCATGCTATATCAGTTGGGTTGCTTCAGATACACATTATATATTAGGGTTCTTCAAAGAAACAGAAGGAATAGGATGTACATATACATAAAGAGAAATTTATTTTAATGAATTGTCTCATGCAATTGCAGAGGCTAGCAAGTCAGAGTCTACAGACAGAATAATATTTGACCAAATATCTGGCACTATGGTCCAGCCAAACTGACACATAATTAACTATCACAGATGTGGTAAGACCATGAAAACTTCAACATGAAATTCATATAATGTGGTTTGTTTCATATTAGTTTTGCCTTCCTCTTTGATATCCTTAATCTCTACTTACATTTACTTGCATTTTTTAATTATTTGATAATTAAGTTTGCTATTGACCCTCATCAACAAACTGTCTCCCTATGGTAAATTGCAAAGGTCATATTATGTTATCACTTTTATCAAATCAACTCTGGGTTTAGTGTTCAACGTATGTTTCTCTTGTAGTAAATTCCTGAAGTAACATCACAGAGATTAACACCAATACACAGGATTCTGCCCTAAAATTTCCACAAAGCGTTTAGAGTCTTAATAGGTCATTGGCTAAAACCTGATGAAATTTTAAAAGGGCAAAATCTTATGTCTAAAGAATATCTTATCTTAGTTTTTATAGTCTACACTTCTTAAAGGTTTCACAATCATTTGAATTTTTAACTTTTTCATAAATCTAGTTTCACTACATTTCAACCTACTATAAATGCTGTATTAAAAATAACTAGAGTGAATTTAACACTTTCCATGTAATGATTTTCTGGGTTCATTACCTTTTACTAGAGCAGAACTTTGATGTAACAGATAGGTGTAAACATCTAAACATCTAATATCAAGATCTCCTGGAGAAATGATTGCTTTCCTGGTGATAAACAGGTTTATCCAACTTTTATCAAAGTTCAAGGTATAGTTCAAGACCTCAAAGAAAATTGTAACTTCCAACCTTATGGAGGTGAATTTCCTGCTCTTTAACTATCTTTTAATTTGTCTTCCTTTAATGCAATCTTTATTATATCTTCAATTGCATGATCTTATGCTTTAGAACAGTTTGGAAGAAAGTTTCTAGGAAATAAGTCTACCTGCTGCACTGAATTACAGTATTTCCTCAGTCATATCACATCTGTGATGCCACTTAACACCTGCACCACACTTACATTGGCGAATTGCTGTTGCCTGTTCTGTGACTTAATGGCACAGAATATACAGCATATGTTGGTAATTCTTTTGTAATATGTTTGAAAATGTGCATACAAATGAATCCTCTTCAGGTGCAAGAGCGTGAATTTATAGTGCAATTAACAGTTTGAGCTCACACCTGCTTTAAATACCACATAGGCTTGTATTTTAATTACAAGGTATGCAGTGAGACCACCCAAAGTCTCTATTCCATATGTAGTCTAAAGAACTGGGGTAGAATCCAAATCCAAGTTTTGAGCCTTGTTTTCAAGACCCATGCATTTTATGTTTAAGAGATAAATATACTTCTTATAGACAACTCAAATACCCAAGAAATTAAAAAATAAAACACCATATATTTTAAATAACAGAAGAAAAAATGAAGATTGGTTAAATGATTGAATATTTTTTATTGAGGTAAAATTTATTGAGGTATATTGCATCATACTAGTTTCAGGTGTTCAACATAATAATTCAATAGTTGTATACACTCCAGAGTGATTACCACAGTAAATCTAGTTACCATCCATCACCATGCAGTTGACCCCCTTCAACCTTTCACCCACCTCTCCATCGCCTTCCCCTCTGGCAACCACCAATCGGTTCTCTGCATATATCAGTTTTGTTTTGTTTGTTCATTTGTTTGTTTGTTTTTAGATTCCATATATAAGTGACATTATGTGGTACTTGTCTTTCTCTGACTGTCTTATTTCACTTAGCTAGCAAGATCCATCATGTTGTCATAAACAGCAAGATTATATCCTTTAGTATAGCTGACTGGTATTTCATTGTGCTGTGTGTGTGTGTGTGTGTGTGTGTGTGTGTGGTATCACATCTTCTTCACCCATTCATCCATCAATGGACACTTAGTTTGTTTCTGTACCTTGGCAATTATAAATAATGCTGCATTATATAATGCTGGACGTAGGAGTGCAAATATCTTTTCAAATTAATGTTTTTTTTCCAGACAAATAGCTAGAAGTGGAATAGTTAGGTCTTATAGTAGTTCTATTGTTAATTTTTTGAGGAACCTCCATTCTGTTTTCCATAGTGGCTCTAACAATTTATATTCCCATGAATAGTTTATTAGGGTTCCCTTGAATTTTGATTGATTAAAAATAGAATTCAATACCTAGGAAGAATTAGAGTCATGCTTTTGTATTTCTAGAATCTGTACTTTTTATTTGTATAGTTCAACATTTCTGACCTAGCTTGTAGAAATAGTTCCACAACTAGCTTTGTAAATATCATCTTTCATTTCCACCAGCAGTGTGTAATTTATTGTTCCATAGCCTTACCAACACTAAAATCAGCAGACTTTTAAATCTTTGTCAAACTTGCAGTTATATTAACATGGTCTTAATTGACGTGTCTCTAATCCTGATGTGGTTTTCATATGATGATTGTCCATTCTTTTTTCCACTTTTGTGACATGCTTGTTGCCTGTTTGTTCAAATGTCCTTTGCTTCTTTTAAATGGGGTTGTCATCTTATTGATTTGAAGGAATGTTTTATGCTTTACATACCAAATTATTTTATGGTTATGTTAATTGCACATAGTTCCTCCCAGATTCTACCTCGTCATTTAATTATCTCTGTAGAGTCTTTTCATGAATAACAAAGCTTAATTCTAATGTAGCAAATCTATTAATATTTTCCTTCATATACCATTAATTTTCCCTCATATACCAATATTTTATATAAAGTATTGTCCTAACCCAAAGTCCTAAGGCTATTATTTTATTTCCTTCTAAAAATTGCAAAATGTTTCTTCTCATTATTCATCTCTTGTTCTACCTGCAATTTATTTATTGGTTTGGTGTGAGGCAGAAAACCAATTTCATTTTTTCTCTCATATAAGTATGATTTCAGTACTAGTAAATAATAGTAAATAAATAGTGTCCCAGTAGTATCCCAATTGTTGCTCTTTTCCTGACACTTTTGTTGAACTACAAGTTTCCATGTGCAGGGTGACCAGGTTCTGATCTAATGGTCTCCATCCCTGTACCAAGACCACACGGCATTAATTGATAGAGTTTTATAAAAAATACTTTTGATATCTGACAAGGCAAATCCCCACATCTTATTATTTTTCAAGAGAAACTTGAATATTTTTTATATTTGTCCTAATATAGCTATTTTAGGGTCAGCTTCTCAAATTATTAGACATGTGTGTTAGTTTTTTTTTTTTTTTTAATTTAGAGCTGAACGAAATCTGTATATAAATGTGTGGATACTTAGATTCTTATGACCATTTCTTTTTGTTGTTAATATTTTTTAATGATTTTTTTTAAGTCTCTTTGTAAAAGTCTTAAATATCTTTCATAATATTTATTCCCAGGTTCCTTTTTTGTTGTTGATATTTTATTTTATGTTTTTTAAGGATTTTATTTATTTATTTATTTGAGAGAGAGAGAGGAGAGGGAGAGAGAGAAGGTGAAGCAGACTCCCCACTGAGCAGATAGCCCTATGTGGAACTCGATTCCCATGACCTGAGCTGAAGGCAGATGCTTAACCAACTGAGCCACCCAGGCACCCATTGTTGATATTTTAAATTGCATCATTTGTTGTTATTTTAGTAGACTGTATTACTATTTGAAAACTTGTATTATTATTTGAAAATGAATTCAGTGAGCTCAATGCTAGAGCTGACCTGAGCAAACATGTAGTATAAATAAAAAAATATCATCCTTGTGAGATTTTAGAGTCATTCGTTACTCCATCATATTTTAATTCTATGTTTCTCAACCTTTTTTTCTTTATTATAGTTCTTTCCTGCCCAGTGGGCTTTTTAGACTTTTTTTTTTTTTTTGGTCAAGTAGAATTGAGCTAAGTTGGAGGGCCAAATGTGATTGCCATATCTAACATTTTTTTTTTTTTTACCTCTAAGAACCAGTTTTCACTTCCTTGGTGATATCATATCAGAATATTTCAATCTGAAATAGTTATATTCACTGACTCTTTCCCTTTGTCTTTTTTGAATATCAGTCAAGTTGATTTTGTATAATCATGTTATATAAAACTCTCTTGCTTAAGTTTCTAAGTCTAGTCATTTTTTTGTATTTAAAACATTTTATGTTGACAAATATATACAATTAATAATAGTATTGTGTTTTTTTCCAAATCTTTTTGTAATTAATCTAGTTATTTACTTGTCTTGTTAACTTGAGTTGAACCCTCTAACACAATATTAAGCAGAAAAAATGATAGTGAACTTCCATAACAGTTCCTGATTTTAACGGAAATATTTCTTATATTTCTGTATTAGTAAATGTATTTCCTGTATGTTTTTTCGAGATTCTCCATATCAGACTAATAATATTTCCATCAGTAATAGTGAATACATGCTAACCTTCTGTACCAATGATACTTTAAAATACATAATACATTGGTCTAAATAAGATAGTTTTAATCTCAAAAACAACTATGGAATGACAATTTGGCCTCTTTAACACATCTCAGATGGCTCAAGTTATTTCCCAGCCATTTTGTTTATGTTGTTTTCCTTGCCAAATTTTATTTTTAAAAATTTCAAATTTTCACAAAAGTTGAAAAAATACTACAAAATATATCAACATATCTGTATACTCTTTACCAATGGTCAACAAATGTGAATATTTTCCTGACTTAGATACACACACACACGCACATATATATAATCTCTAAATATAAATACTATACATATAATATATATGTATACAAGTATGTAGTTTAGAGGTTAAACATCTACAAGTAACTCACATAGTTCAGCAACTTTTAAATCATTCAGTAAAAATAACTTCAACCATTTGATGCTTTTCTTTGATGGTAAATAGTTTGAATTTTGTCAAATCGTTTATCTGCTACTGTTAAAATTAATTTTTTCTTATAATTTGATAATGAAATGGATTATAATTGTAACTCTTAAAATAATTTTTAAAGGTCTAAAGAGAATAATTGTCATCTGGAATAGTAAACCCTGAAAAAGCATACTTAAAGAAAGGGAACAAAGTAAACAGTTCTAGATAAGTAGAATTATCACCAGATCCTCAAAAGAAAAGATGATTGATGTAACTTCAAGAAGATGACCTCCCAGAAACAAGATCTGGAATACAAGAAGGAATGCTGGGCAAAAATAATAATTTGGGTATATTTAAAAAAAACAAGAGGAAAATATTTATATGCAAAATTAAAAATCAGTGTTGATAGAAGTACTTTCTACAAAAATAATAACATATAATTTAGATATTTTGAAATAGAATAAATATATAGGTTCACTTTAGGCATATATTTTTAAGCAAAATATGCGTGTTTAAATTGCTACTCTAACTATAAAAAAATAGCAATGAAGTGCATAAATTCTAAATAAGTGGAAGGGGAAAATGGAGTGAGGAAAGGAAGTAAACCCCAAAAGAGAAAATAAAGAAGAAAAATAGTACAGAAAGTGATAAAAATAAGATATATGTTTCAGTAATAGCACACTGAAGTGAAATGTAATTATTATAAAGAAGGACTTTTTCCAATTAAATTAATTAGCTCTATGTTATTTATAAAATATTTGCCTAAACTCTATGTTAATTAATTGAATTTAAATAAAAATTTAAAAAAATTTGCCCAAGCCATAAGAACTCAAGAGTTTCAGGTCAAATAGTAGTATCAGGTAATTACTAATCAAGAAATGGATAACAGACAAATTAGACAAGTACATTTGTAGCAATAAGCGTCATTATAGTTGATATACTATACCAATAATTTCTGGGAGTACCCATACAACAGAAAACATAAATTAACTATAATGTAAATGTTAAAAAAACAGAATTATTTATGTTTAAAATCAAGAAGAAAACTATGAATTATATTTGAAAATATACTGGTTGTACTAATATGTGCAATAAAATAGTAAAAGAGAAGCATAAAATTGGAAAACATAAACTTATGGTCAATTTTTCCAGGAGCCTTGACTTTCTGTTAGAAAATTTACAAGTATTTAGTTAGTATTTACTTTAATAAATGAAGTTATTGAAATATTAATCAGCTACCTTTCTATAAAACTCAAATGAAATTTAAAAATATGAAATTAAAATGTTTCTTTGAAATAAAGTGAACAAGGAATGTTTAATCAGAATATCTTAATGAAGGCCTAATGGATAAATATATTAATGATAAAAAGATAAAATATCCTGATTATAGATTTCAGTTTTTCCTTAATTGATTACTAGATTCGATGCTATTATAATAAAGATTCTGTAAGCTTTTCAGGAAACTTTCCAAACTAATTTCAAGATTTTAATGAAAAAGCAAATGTCCAAGAAGAATCAATATGTATCAGAAGAAAATAGATTGAGCAGGGATACATAACATAATTGATAACTCTATTTGTTATAAAGCCCCTGCAATTAAATTACAGTGAAATTGATGTTAGTGTAACATACCAACTGCAGAAATATATGGAGGGCTGAGATATAGAAGCACATATATATGAAACACATATATGTGAAAGTGGAACAAAACAAGTAGGATAAAAAAAGATGGACTAGTCAATAAATGGTGTCTTGACAATTACCCATATTAAGGGTTTAAAAAAAAAAATTGGAACCGTTCCTTTTACCATACACAAAACGAATTTCTAAATAGATAAAGCTTGTAAGTATGAAAAATAAGCTTTCAAATTATCATCACTGAGTGATATATCATTTATAATTAATATAAAGAAAGAGAACAAAGTAAACATAATTTTAGAGAAGTAGAAATTTCAAACCTAGAGGACAGAATTAATAAATTAACACACATATACCAACACATTCTAATCACAAAACAATTTTAGTGGAATGAAAATATTCCTAAAATTATGCATTTATCTTCATCAGAATATACCATAAAGACAGTAAAGAAAAAAAATCACTAAATGAGAAACAGTAATAGTAAACCACATAACATCAAAAGATTAGCATCCAGAATATCTGTGAAGCTATTTTAAATAAAGGGAGACAGATTGCACCCCCCAAAATAAACAACAACAACAACAAAAAGCATTTCATAAAAAAGGTCGTTTGAATAGCTAAACAAATGAAAACATATCAGCTGTATTATTATCAGAGAAATACAACATAAGATTCACATTGATTCTTTATATAACTGGAATTTAAATAAAAACTTAAAAAAAAAAGAATATAGAGCAGAAAAGAGTCCAACCTAAGAATTTAAAATATTCTAATAGAAAAATTCATAGCTATTTAAATAGATGCAATATTCATATTTAAATACCATTTCCCTAAGCTTTGGAAAACATGTAATTTCAAAGGGCACATGAAGTTATATCTAAAATTAATTTTTAAAAAATGGGCCAAATAGATTGGCAGTTTCTTTTCAAATTGTAAGAATAAACACAAAAATCTTACAATTATCTGTGTAGGAAAATCAGCAAATATTTATATTCAGCCGTACAATAAATTGGAATGGACTGTCCTTTAACCTCCCCCACCCCAAATTATGGCAATTTTAAAAGTAACTCAGTCACCTAATTTACTTTTTTAAGCTATCTTCAGGTAAAACTACTGCAGTCTGTTGCTAGGACCTCAGATAATAGGAGAAGCTCGCCAAAGATGTGAAATAATCTAATCCTTGGTTAGCATGAGAGAATCTTCCCAGTTGGAACATGTAGTTGTCTGTCAACCAGCTAATGCCTGATGATGACCAGCAAATTTGTAGATTGGCCAATATGTTCAAAGCCTAATCGTCTTTCTATTTAACTGACAGCTGATATCCTCATTCAAGGTGATTAATACATTAAAACAGATTTTTTGTGTGTGTTTTGCTGTTGCTTTTTGGTTTTTTAGCCTGACAAAGTACTAATCACTGCAAGACATTAACTGATGTTCATGTAGAGAGACCCAAGCACTCTGACCTTTTTCTCTCACCTGGGAATATGTCATTTAACTTGTTTTAGTTATCAAAGCCAAAATCTGAGAATCATCCTAAATCCCTTACTCTCTCACATAATCCAAATTGTCCTTGTGCTTTAGTTTTGTTTTGTTTGTTTGTTTTTTTAAATTTTTGACCTTTCTTATTTCTCATATTTGTCTCTCTTTCTCGCTGGTTGTTTGCCTATATTTAAATTCTCATCAAAATAAACAGCATCCGAACTGGTCTCCCAGTGTCCAGATTAACTTAATTTTCTGCTTCCTCTTTCTTCCATATTTATAAAATGAATATCCGATGTCACCCTCCTGTTCAGCATGCTTCATTATCTTCATATATCCACTCACTAAAATAAGAAATTAAGGATTTTATTTATTCCAATCAAAGAGTAGAGAGATAAATAACTGCTGACAAATTATTGCACAGGCTTTGTTATAGTGTTGGAAAATCTGATCTCATGGGGACGATTCCCTCTCTGCCCACTTGGCTAGTCCAGGGAATAAGGCCAAATGTGGCTTTCATTGAGATAGTCCTAAAATAGGTAAGTTAGAACACGTTTGCCTTGAGATTCATTCTCAAGAAATGTTCAATTCTTACTCTCTTCATTTTTCTTGGTGTTTCATGTTTCTCCCCCTCCTTCCCTCCCTGCTCCCTCCTCTCTCTCTCTCTATCCAACTCACCATTTGTTATCATCAGTGTGGAAAGAAACTGATGGGGTTTTAGGTTAAAACTTAAGTTGGAAGCTGCCAAGGAGGGATTTTATCAACACTATTATTGTAGGTTTCTCAGGTAAACATCAAATACAGAGCCATGAAATTCTTCCAACAACCTAAACCAATTCAAGAGTGTTAGGTTGGTGCCGGCGATAAAGATCTTATGGTAATAAAGTTGAAAATTTGCTGGGTGTGTGTACTATAAGTAATTTTTTTGCAGAGACATCTAGGGAGGTGACAGTGGCAAAGCCAAATTCTACGGTTTGAAATTTTTATCCCTAGCCCAAGATCGTTACTTACTATGCTATCTGGACTAAGATTTGAAATAGGAGAAGGTCTTGAGTGCATTGTTGTTAAGTCTTTTTCCTTCTTAAAGCCACTTCCTCATTCTCTCCACTTCCCCTTCTCTCCCTGAATTTTCCATTCTATTTCTGTGATGTCTTTGGAGATACTATTCCCTTTCTTATATATGTGCTGCAAGCAGCTAGTAAATTTCTGATCTTTAGAAACTGTATGTAAATATCTCTCCTCTTTTTTTTTTTGAGCTCCTGGGGAGACTTTACTTAAAAATACCTAAAAAACAATTGAAATTACTGTGTTTTTTAAAATTTTATCTTCACTATGTTGTTAACTCCTGAGTCTAATAACTATGTTCTATTATCTTTTTATTTCCAAAATCTAGTACAGGCCCTGAAATTAAGTGCACTTACTGTATTAAAAACATAGGCCGTGGGACACCTGAGTGGCTCAGTTGGTTAAGCGTCTGCCTTCGGCTCAGATCATGATCCCAGAGTTCTGGGATACAGCTCCACATTGGGCTCCCTGCTCAGTGGGGAGCCTGCTTTTCCCTCTCCCTCTGCTACTTCTCCACCCCCAGCTTGTGCTTGCTCTCTCTGCCAAATAAATAAATAAAACCTTGAAAAAAACAAAATAGACCTCGGAACCAGAAAGACTAGATGTGAATATTGGCTTTGCTACTCTTATTGTGGAAAAAAAATTACTGAACCTTTCTAAGCTGAAATTCCTCATCTTTATTTGTTCATGAATTTACTCTCTTTTTAGTCATTACTTCATTTACCCAATATATTGAAAACTGATTATTTTGTAGTTATTCTGATCAGATGCTAAAACACATTAATAAACTAAACAAAGGTGTGCAGCACATTATAAGGTGAAAAATTCATTGGAAAAATGAATATCAGAGAAAGGGCTAATAGAAGTCTTGGTGGGTAGCACGCTGCAATTTTAAACAAATTGGGTAAGTTAGTCTTGTTGACAAGATGATAGGCAAAGATTTAAAGGAGTAGATATCTAGGGAAGAATACTTCAGGTAGAGGGAATGACTATTGAAATGTCCCTAAGGCAGGATTTTGCCTGACATGGGAACAGTAAACTGAGGACACCAACGTAGCTGGTGCAGAGTACGTGAAGGGCTGAGGTCTGAAAGAAAATGGAACTTGATTATAAAGGACTTTGAAAGCCATTAAAGAGGTTTTGGCCTTTCTTATGAGCAAAAGAAGGGACCATTAGAAGAGTTGGGACAAAGGAGGGACCGAAAACATTTTATGTTTCAAAAGAAGCACTCTGGTGTTTGCACAGAAGCAGAGAGACCGGAACAGACATATGTAGTATTCTAGGGGAGAGATGATGTTGACTGGATTGTGTCATGTGTGGAGCCGGCAAATTGGTCTGATCCTAAAGGTATTACAATATTATGAAGGCAGATCTCAATGGATCTGTGGATAAAAAGTGAGATCCTTACTGGACACATAAGTGGATATTCTAGGAGGGTGTCAGATTCATAAGTCTTAAGTTCAGCACAGAAGTCAAGGCTAAAATAATTTGGAAGTTGTCAGGAAGTGAATGATAGCTAAAGCCATGACACTTGATGAGATTACTACAAAATGAGTGCTGGTAGAGAAAATAAAGTCCGTGATCAAGGGAACATGTTAATATTAAGAGCTCAGGAGGATGAAAAGAGAGAGGAGTTAAGATGGCAGAGGAGTAGGGGACCCCTTTTTCAGCCAGTCCCCTGAGTCGAGTTGGATAGGTACCAGACCATCCTGAACATCCGCGGAATCAGCCTGAGACGCACGAAGATACATCTGGATATCTACAAATGAACATCTCCAGCACTGAGTATTAAGGTACGAAGCAGGGAGCCGTGGAAACCGCGCACAGATATCGGAAGAAAAACGGAAGGGGGAGGGAGCCGCCGCGTTTGGGCACCGGGAAGCAGTAGCCACCTGCACGGGGGAGCGGGCGGACTCAGGGACCGGCACCCTCAAGAGAGCAGACTGAGACCGTGAGCCGGGGAACGCATGGAACCAGACTGAAAGGGAGCTCCAGTGTGCTCACTGGAACCAGACTGAGACTGGGAGCTCTGGAACGCACAGGGGCAGCTGGTGGCTGGCAGCTGGCTGTGTTAGAAACACAAAGGACAGAGACACGCCGGCCCTGGAAGTGAGGGCTGGGACGCCGGGTGTGGGGCGCACATCCCAGGACACTGCAGGGTTGAGCAGCACCAACAGAAACAGAGTTAAAGTGGCCAGAACATCAGTGGAGAATGGTCCGCGATCCCTCTGTTCTGAGACAGAGGCTGAGATTCGGCCACTGCTGCTCTGACTCTCAGAAGAGGCACAGCAAACCGCCAGGGAAAGCCGCCAGAGAACAAAAGCCTGGAAATACCGGCTCACAGTGTGCCCATCCCCATCCCCCCTTGCAGGGGACACGGAGACTCTACCCAAACAGGGTTGCCTGAGTATCAGCATGGCAGGCCTCTCCCCCAGAAGGCAGGCTGAAAAATCAAGAAGCCCACATCCTTAAGGTCCCTATAAAACAAGGGCGCACTGCCTGGGTCCCTGTCAATAATTTGGGCCCTGGACAACCCCACAACCTCTCCTCATCAGAATGACGAAAAGGAGAAATCCCCCCCAGCAAAGAAAAGACAATGAGTCTGTGGCCTCTGCCACAGAACTAATGGATATGGATATAACCAAATTATCAGAAATGGAATTCAGAGTAACAATGGTCAAGATGATGTGTAGACTTGAAAAAAGTATTAACAAAAATATTAATGAGAATATAGAATCTCTAAGGGTGGAAATGAGAGTGAATCTGGCAGAAATTAAAAATTCTATGAGCCAAATGCAGTCAAAACTAGAGGCTCTGACGGCCAGGGTGAATGAGGCAGAAGAACGTATCAGCAAATTAGAGGATGGGTTAGTAGAAGAGAAAGCTAAAATAGAATCTGGGGTAAAAAAAATCCATTCTCAAGAATGTAGGTTACAGGAGATTACTGACTCAATGAAATGTTCCAATGTCAGAATCATCAGCATCCCCAAGGGGGTGGAGAAAAACAGAGGTCTAGAAGAGGTATTTGAACAAATTGTAGCTGAAAACTTCCCTAATCTAGCAAAGGAAACAAACATTCGTGTCCAAGAGGCAGAGAGGACCCCTCCCAAGCTCAACCACGACAAACCTACGCCACGTCACGTCATAGTGCAATTCGCAAATATTAGATCCAAGGATACAGTATTGAAAGCGGCCAGGGCAAAGAAATTTCTCACGTACCAAGGCAAAGGTATCAGAATTACGTCAGACTGTTTACACAGACTTGGAATTAGAGAAAGGGTTGGGGGGGGCATTTTTAAAGCTCTTTCAGAGAAAAATATGCAGCCAAGGATCCTTTCTCCAGCAAGGCTGTCATTCAGAATTGATGGAGAAATAAAGACCTTCCAGAATCACCCGTCATTGACCAATTTTGTAACCACGAAACCAGCCCTATGGGAGATATTAAGGGGGGTTCTATAAAAGTAAAAAGGCCCCAAGAGTGATACAGAACAGAAAGTCACAATCTATAGAAACAAAGACTTTACTGGCAACATGGCATCATTAAAATCATATCTCTCAATAATCAGTCTCAATGTGAATGGCCTAAATGCTCCCATAAATGACACATGGTTGCAGATTGGATAAAAAGACATGACCCATCCATTTGCTGTCTACAAGAGACTCATTTTGAACCTAAAGATACATTCAGACTGAAAGTAAAGGGATGGAATACCATCTTTCACGCCAATGGACCTCAAAAGAAAGCTGGGGTAGCAATTCTTATATCAGACAGATTGGATTTTAAACTAAAGACTATAGTTAGAGACACAGAAGGGCACTATATTATTCTTAAAGGATGTGTCCAACAAGTGGATATGACAATTATAAATATATATGCCCCCAACAGGGGAGCAGCAAGATACACAAGCCAACTCTTAACCACAATAAAGAGACATATAGATAAAAATACGCTAATAGTAGGGGACCTCAACACTCCACTATCAGCAATAGACAGATCACCTAAGCAAGAAATCAGCAAAGAAACAAGAGCTTTGAATGCCATACTCGACGAGTTGGACCTCATAGATATATATAGAACACTACACCCCAGAACCAAAGAATACTCATTCTATTCTAATGCCCATGGAACATTCTCAAGAATAGACCATGTTCTGGGTCACAAAACAGGTCTCAACCGATACCAAAAGACTGAAATTATTCCCTGCATATTCTCAGACCACAACGCTTTGAAATTGGAACTCAACCACAAGGAAAAATTTGGAAGAAACTCAAACACTTGGAGACTAAGAACCATCCTGCTCAGGAATGACTCGATAAACCAGGAAACCAAAAATCAAATTAAACAATTTATGGAGACCAACGAGAATGAAAACACAATGGTCCAAAACCCATGGGATACTGCAAAGGCAGTCCTAAGGGGAAAATACATAGCCATCCAAGCCTCACTCAAAAGAATAGAAAAATCTAAAATGCAGTTTTTATATTCTCACCTCAAGAAGCTGGAACAGCAACAGAGGGACAGGCCTAATCCATTTACAAGGAAGCTTTTGACCAAGATTAGAGCAGAAATCAATGAATTAGAAACCAGGAGTACAGTAGAGCAGATGAACAGAACTAGAAGCTGGTTTTTTGAGAGAATTAATAAAATTGACAGACCACTGGCAAGACTTATCCAAAACAATAGAGAAAGGACCCAAATTAATAAAATTATGAATGAAAAAGGAGAGGTCACAACCAACACCAATGAAATTGGAAGGATTATTAGAAACTTTTATCAACAGCTTTATGCCAATAAATTAAGCAATCTGGAAGAGATAGAGGACTTCCTGGAAACCTATAAACTACCAAGAGTGAAACAGGAAGAAATTGATTTTTTAAACAGGCCAATTAATTATGAAGAGATTGAAACAGTGATAAACAACCTTCCAAAAAACAAAACTCCAGGCCCGGATGGTTTTCCTGGGGAATTCTACCAAACATTCAAAGAAGAAATAATACCTATTCTCCTAAAGCTATTTCAAAAAATAGAAACAGAAGGAAAGCTACCAAACTCATTCTATGAGGCCAATATTACCTTGATCCCCAAACCAGACAAAGACCCCATCAAAAAGGAGAATTACAGACCGATTTCCCTAATGAATATGGACGCCAAAATCCTCAACAAGATCCTGGCTAATAGAATCCAACAGTACATTAAAAGGATTATCCATCATGACCAAGAGGGATTCATCCCTGGGATGCAAGGGTGGTTCAACATTCACAAATCGACCGGTGTCTTAGATTTTATCCAGAAGGAAAAAGCCAAAAATCATATGGTTCTCTCAATAGATGCAGAAAAAGCATTTGACAAAATACAGCATCCTTTCCTGATTAAAACCCTTCAGAGTGTAGAGATAGAGGGTACATTCCTCAATCTCATAAAAACCATCTATGAAAAGCCTACAGCAAATATCATTCTCAATGGGGAAAAACTGGAAGCCTTTCCCTTAAGATCAGGAACATGACAAGGATGCCCACTCTTGCCACTATTATTCAACATACTACTAGAAGTCCTTGCAACAGCAATCAGACTACAAAAAGGGATAAAAGGTATCCAAATTGGCAAAGAAGGAATCAAACTCTCTTCTCAGATGACATGATACTCCATATGGAAAACCCAAAAGAATCCACTCCCAAACTATTAGTTACAGAGCAATTCAGTAATGTGGCGGGATACAAAATAAATGCTCAGAAATCAGATGCATTTCTATACACGAATAACAAGACTGAAGAAAGAGAAATTAGGGAATCCATCCCATTATAATAGCACCAAAAACCATATGTTACCTTGGAATTAACTTAACCAGAGACATAAAGGACCTATATTCTAGAAACTACAAATCTCTCTTGAAAGACTTTGAAGAAGACACAAAAAGATGGAAGAATATTCCATGCTCATGGATCAGAAGAATTAACATAGTTAAAATGTCCATGCTACCCAGAGCAATCTACACTTTCAATGCTATCCCGATCAAAATACCAATGACATTTTTCCAAGAACTGGAACAAAAAGCCCTTAAATTTATATGGAACCAGAAAAGGCCCCGAATCACCAAGGAACTGTTGAAAAGGAAAAACAAAGCTGGGGGCATCAAAATGCCAGATTTCGAGCTGTACTACAAAGCTGTGATCACAAAGACAGCATGGTACTGGCACAAAAACAGACACATAGACCAATGGAACAGAATAGAGAGCCCAGATATGGACCCTCGGCTCTTTGGGCAACTAATATTTGATAAAACAGGAAAAAACATCCGGTGGGAAAAAGACAGTCTCTTCAATAAATGGTGCTGGGAAAATTGGACAACTACATGCAAAAGAATGAAACTTGACTACTATCTCACACCATACACAAAAATAAACTCCAAATGGATGAAAGACCTCGATGTGAGACAGGAATCCATCAAAATTCTAGAGGAGAACATAGGCAGCAACCTCTACGACATCGGCCAAAGCAACCTTTTTCATGACACATCCCCAAAGGCAAGAGAAACAAAAGATAAAATGAATTTATGGACTTCATCAAGATTAAAAGTTTCTGCACAGCCAAGGAAACAATCAGAAAAACATAGAGGCAGCCCACGGAATGGGAGAATATATTTGCAAATGACACTACAGATAAAGGACTGGTATCCAAGATCTACAAAGAACTTCTCAAACTCAATACACGAGAAACAAATAAACAAATCAAAAAATGGGCAGAAGATATGAACAGACACTTTTCCAGTGAAGACATACAAATGGCTAGCAGACACATGAAAAAATGTTCAAAATCATTAGCCATCAGGGAAATTCAAATCAAAACCACGCTAAGATACCACCTTACGCTAGTTAGAATGGCAAAAATTGACAAGGCAAGAAACAGCAATTGCTGGAGAGGATGTGGAGAAAGGGGATCCCTCCTACATTGTTGGTGGGAATGCAAGTTGGTACAGCCACTCTGGAAAACAGTGTGGAGGTCCCTTAAAAAGTTAAAAATTGAGCTACCCTATGACCCAGCCATTGCACTACTGGGTATTTACCCCAAAGATACAGACATAATGAAGAGAAGGGCCGTATGCACCCCAATGTTCATAGCAGCATTGTCCACAATAGCTAAATCGTGGAAGGAGCCGAGATGCCCTTCAACAGATGACTGGATTAAGAAGATGTTCATATATACAATGGGATATTACTCAGCTATCAAAAAGAACGATTTTTCAACATTTGCTGCAACATGGATGGTACTGGAGGAGATAATGCTAAGTGAAATTAGTCAAGCAGAGAAAGACAATTATCATATGGTTTATCTTATCTATGGAACATAAGAACTAGGAAGATTGGTAGGGGAAGAAAGGGATAAAGAAAGGGGGGTAATCAGAAGGGGGAATGAAGCATGAGAGACTATGGACTCTGAGAAACAAACTGAGGGCTTCAGAGGGCGGGGGGTGGGGGAATGGGATAGACTGGTGATGGGTAGTAAGGAGGGCACGTATTGCATGGTGCACTGGGTGTGATACGCAACTAATGAATCATCGAACTTTACATCAAAAACCAGGGATGTACTGTATGGTGACTAACATAATACAATAAAGAAAAAAAAGAGCTCAGGAGGATGAGAAAGAAACAGCAAAGGATATTAGGGAAAGGCTATGGTGATAAAAAAAACTCATCAATGTGTGGTGTATTAGAAGCTGAATAAACTTTTTCAAGAAAGAGGGAGTCAACACTGCTATGTGCTATTGATAAGCTATGTAAAATAAAAAGTAATTGACCATCAAGTACAGCAGTATGAAAATCCTTGTTGACCTTGATAAGAGCAACTTTTGTGGAATGGTGAGAGACAGGTGAAGTAAAGGATGGTGAGGATGAAGTGTTAATCAGACATGGTTCAAAACAGATAGAAAAGTTAGTACATACATGAAAACTTTTTCAAATTTGTATACTGTTGTGAAGGAGAGCAAAGAAATGGGTATGTAGTAGGAAGGGGATGGTTTACACATAGAGAGAAAATCATGTCCTTGAATGGCTGAAATGCATTAGTATATAATGTTCTCTCCTCAGTATGTTCAGGAAAAGTCTATCCACCATTGTAAGAGGAAAAGCAAATTGCTTGGGTTCAGAATCAGGTGGGTGTGTATATGTAAGCAAAAGTAATCATCTATATTAATTTTGTTGCTGCATAGCAAATTACCATAAACTAACTGCTTGAATGACACATGCTTACTGTCTCAGTTTTCATGGGTCAGAAGTCCATATATGGTTTAGCTGTGTCCAGTGCTTTGGCTCTCACCAGACTGCAATCAAGATGTCCGTCAGCGTTGTGGTTTTACCTAAGACTTTGTTGTTGGCAGAATTCATTTCCTTGCAGCTGTAGAACTCATGATAGCTTGCTTATTTAAAGCTAGCACCACAGATATCCTCTATTGTTTTGAATCTCTGTCTTCAGAGAAGGCCTCTGGAGTAGGCAGAGAGCTGAACTTTAATTCATGAGAGTACAGCAAAGTGGAGGGATGTCAGGTAGTTGATAATAGAGATTTAGATTGTTAATTAAAGATAAATTGATTTTGTATCCTCTGAAATGCATTAAATAGTGCTTTCCCCTCAGTATTTATTTAAAAAAATTATTGAGTTTAAATTAATGTATTTGAACCTGGGATAGTACTGTAAGTCCTGTGAAATTCATTATTTATTTGATACTTGTAATAATCGTCAGTGTCTTTACCTGTTGAGGAAAATCTAAAGGGATGTCAGATTTGTCTTAAATGTTAATACATTTGTAACACTTATTTATATCTTTGCATATTAAACACACTTCAGTATTTAGTGGCTTCACATAATAAAGCACAGTTTTTTCCTATCTTTCCTGTTTTTTCTAATCTCAGAATAGTTTTGAAATGCAGAAATAGTGAATATGAATATAATTAAAACACTCCCCCCAAAAAAATTTCCAGATATGTGTAATCACTTTTATAAAGCTGATGGTAATGCCTCACACTGTACCTTCTTAGTCAAATCAGATATTGTTACATATAAACTTTGAAGCATTTCCTCATCTTTGTATCCAAAGTCATTGCCTAAACCCATCCTTTGTCTAGAGATGGTCTAGAGATGCCCCGCTGAGAGTGCTAGTGGTCATCAGTTGTGTGGGTTGGATTTCTCCAGGCAGGTGTTTAAGTGAATCTTCGGTTCAAGGTATTCAGATGCCACTATACCATTACTGAAGGGAAACTCCGTGTTTGTCATTACATTAATACTTGAACTCTATTGGGTAATGTCCAAATTGTTGCTCTCAGAAAAGCAACTTGCTAAATTAGTAGCTCTAATAACCTGAAAGATTTACAGTTCCTGAACTGTTAATTTGATATCAATGATTTAAACACAAGGCTCTGTAGCATAGAGTATTCTAACTGCAAAGTCTTTAATCCATTTAGATATGAGATACTATCCTAATGCCCACAATCTATAACAACTATTAATTTTTTCTCTAATATATATGACACTACATATTGCCCCACATTAATGTAGTTGATTTGCATGATACTTGTAGTAATCACAAAGACTATGAAAAACAAGGAAATTGATAATTATTGAGATTTTTAATATTTTGATTTCTGAACAAAAAGCATAAAACAGGAAAAAATGACATGGATGATGAAGTAATTGCCTTGTTTAAAAATCATGACCCTAGTGTGAAAGAAGGAAAAAGAGGAAGAGAAAACATATCCACAGTGATTGCTTTTAAAAAAAAAAAAAAAAGCATTAGAAAAAAAAATATAGGCCAGGAACAGATTTCTGTTCTAAGAATTATAATTTATATGATTTGAAACTGTAATTTTTTTAGATCAAGCATACTTGATCATTTTCCTCATTTGTACTTTTTCTGCATCCTTGCCTGATACTTTTTATCATTTAATTACCTTATCAATCATTTATCCCCCTTTAGTTCTTAAGTACTACTGAAAATCATTTTCACAGTGTTAGAAAGCAAAATTGATTTGCTCTTCCTCCTCCTTTTCTTTTTTTTTTTAACTAGAAAAGACTAAGCCCAGCATAGCTTAAAATTATATATTAGATTTTAACAGTGGTTAAGTGTTTATTAAACTTTCACCTTTCTAGCTTGTAGTTGTAGGACTCTAGTAGAAGAAATATAATTAAAAGAACAAAAATAAAAATGATATATTGAAGCAACCAGAGGAAACTGAGCATGCCTCTAGTGAATTGGTTTCTTCACTACAGCCAAATCAGGGACAAGAAGATAGGGAAACTCAAAACACACACACACACACACACACACACACACACACACACACTTCTTCAGTGATTCCAGAAAATCCAGGGAATTATTCCTGGTTGGTCTACTATGATGACTCACCACGTACAGATAAAGAAGTTGAAGCAAATAGTTAAAGACTTAATATAGCTACCAACCAATGTGCTATTTTTTCAGTGGGTATTTGATTTTTAGAGATGTGTTTTGATGTTCTGGGCCTGTTCCTGAAAAATGCTGAAATCATTAGTTGACATCTGTTAACAAATTATGTATCTCTAGTTATTGTTAATACTTTTTTCCATTAACCTTTATTCCATAGTTAAATGATTAAGCTACCCACCTTATTATAGTATTAGAGCATTCTGAATTTGACTATATACCTACTTTTACCCGTGTATTTTACCGTTCCATGTATTTTCATGTTCCTATTTAGCACCCTTTCGTTTCAGCTTGAAGAACTTTTTGACAGGTCTAATGGTGATTAATTCCGTCAACTTTTGTTTAGGGAAATGTTTCTGTTTCATTTCTGAAGGGCAGCTTTACCAGGTAAAATATTCTTGGTTGGCAGTTTTTTTGTTTTTTTGTTTTGTTTTGTTTTGTTTTGTTTTCCTTTAAGCATTCTGAATATATCATTCCACTCTTTCCTGGTCTGAAAGATTTTTGCTGAGAAGTTTACTGATACTCTTTTGGGGTTTTCTTGTATACGAGGGTTCTTTTTCTTCTTCCTGCTTTTAAAATTCTCTTTATCCTTGATTTTCAACAGTTTTATTATGATATGTCTTGCAATAGATCTCTTTGCCTAAATCTGTCTGGGGACTTATGAGCTTCATAAACTTGTCCCAGTGTCTCCCCAGATTTGGGAAGTCCTCAGCCATTATCTCTTTAAGCTCCCTGCTGCATTTTCCCTCTTTTTTCTCCTGAGATACCTGTAGTGTATAAATAGTTTCATTTAATGGTTTCCCACAATTCATAGGCTTTCTTCACTCTTTTTCAATTCTTTCTTCTTCTCCTTTGACTGGATCATTTCAAATGACTTGTTCAAATTTACAGATTCTCTCTTCTACTTGCTCAAGTCTCCCATCAGTGATCTCTATTGCATTTTTCTTTTTTCATTTCCTTCACTGTACTCTTCATCTCCAGAATTTCTGATTGGTTCCTTTTTAGTGATATCTATCTGTGATATACTTCTCATTTTGCTATATTATTTCCCTGATTTCATTTATTTGTCTCTGTGCTTTCTTGTAGCTAACTGAGCTTCCTTAAACAGCTATTTTGAATTCTTTATCAGACACATTGCCGATCCACTGGGGTTGGTGCTGAAAAATTACTGTGTTTTTTTGTTGGTGGTGGTAATGGTGTCATGTTTACTTGATTTTTTATGTTCCTTCAAGTCCCTATTGCTATCTGCACATTTAAAGAAGCAGTTACCTCCTCTAGTCTGTCTAGTTGCCTTTTGAAAAGAAATACTTCTGTCAACTATCTTAGGGATTCTGAGTTCTTTCTCAGATCTTTTCTATGGATACAGTTACTTCACATTCTTTTTCCCTCTGGGGACAAGGATGGGGGAGATTCTTAAAATTGTATGCTTTCTCTAGATCCTGAAAAGCTTGGCTGGGTGCTGACAAACTCTCATTTGCTTTCCATAGAGTAGTGCTGAATGCTCTCATTTGGGTGCTTTCTCTCAATTCTGCAGAGTTGGGCTGGCTCTCTACTCATGCTCACTTGCTGTGTGCAAAGTCTAACACTCACCACTCTTGCTGTGTGCAAAGTCTAACACTCACCACTCTTGCTGTGTGCAAAGTCTAACACTCACCACTCTTGAAGGCATGCACAGGAAGCCAGCCACAGATTGGGTATGTGTGTGATGAGGCACACGGAATGTTGGGGTGCCCAAAGGCCACTCAGAGAGATCCACATATGAGGCATTCCCAGTGACTCATGGGTTGACTTTCTGATATCGTCCACAAAGTGTTTGGTAGGATCCATGTTTCTTTGGGATGTTCTAAGCCCTGGCTGATGTTTTCCATGTCCCTCTGCACTCCTCAGTTAGGCAGCTCACCCAGTGCTCTGGATGAGGCAAGAACGAAGTACCCTATTAGGCAGCATCCTGCAAAGCTGGGAAATCCACGCACTCACTTACATGTTCTCACTTTCTGCTGAGGGAGAAATAACAGGCCAAAAGGGTCTCCCTTGGTCCTGAGCTGTGCTCTTGAGGGAGGAGTGATGTGAGTAAAATGAAATTTTTATTTTAGCCTCTTTAATGTATTCGGTCTCAATTTTTTTTATTTCACTGGTATGCTGAAACTTCTTTACCTGGACTCCTGGACTTCCACAAAATTATTCTGATCCGTGGGTATTTATCAAAATCAGTGTTTGAGGGAGAAAAACATCAGAAAACTATTCTGCCATGTTGCCTACGTGTTCTTGGACCAACTATATTCTTAATAACAGTGACATGACAACTTATATATGTAAAATATTTAATTAACTCTTTTTAGGAGTAGTGAGACAATTATAATTTTGTGTTATGACACATAGTGTTTTATTTGTATCACTGAATTATCCCTAAAATTGGAATTTCTAGATTGAAATGTATTAACAAATATATCCAGATAGCCCTCACAAAAGTTCCATGAATCTGTATCTCCATTTGTAATATTAAGGGCTTTGTTTGAATATTATAAGACATTTTTTGCTTTATCAAACCGATAAAAAATATATATTTAGTGTGCCTAGGTGGCTGTATCAGTTAAGCGTCAGACTCTTGATTTCAACTCAGGTCACGGTCTCAGGGTCATGAGATCAAGCTCCACATCAGGTTTGCACTGTGTGTAATGATATCTGATTTGAGTTAGAATATAAAGTACAGTGTGAGGCCTTACCATCAACTTTATAAAAGTGACTACATATATTTGGAATTTTTTTGGGGGGGGAATGTTTTAATTATATTAAAAATTATATTTAAATTTATATTAAAAATTATATTAAAAATATTCACTATTTCTGCATTTCAAAACTATTCTGAGATTAGAAAAAATATGAGAGACAGAAAAAAACTGCTCTTTATTATGGGAAGCCATTAAATACTGAAGTGTGTTTAATATGCAAAGATATAAACAAGTGTTACAAATATATTAGCATTGAGGACAAATCTGACATTCTGTTAGATTTTCAGGGGTTCAAAATTTCAGTGCTTCAGTTTGGAAACCTTACCCTTACTACCATGTGGATAATGCTTGGTTAGGGATGGGATCGGGGCTCAGGGATAATTCAAGAAATACACTATGGTCTTGAATTGACCATATTGCAGACATTAAAATATTATTCTCAAAATATGTCCAATGCCATTTTGCTAGTTATTTGCATATTATCTTTATGATCTTGTGATATTGGAATTGGGGTCTACAAAATATATTTTTAGATTCTCTTAGCAGTTAACTTCTTGTTAAGTTATAGCAGTAAGAAAAGCTAGAAACAATTTCAATAGTAGAAAATTGGAAATGGACTTCCTTTCTTTTTTCATTTCTATCCAGTGTTGCTGCAGCAGCAACGTCAGTCCTATCCTTCAGTTTCTTTTGGCACTTCTGCCCCAGCTATGAGGTATTCTTTCAGAGATCTGAGAAACAGCCATTCAGATGCTTCTTTCCTTAGCTACTAGGTATTTCCCTTTGGTTCACCTAGACTTTAGGGTAGTAGATTCTTACAGTTACTAATATTTGAATTACCTCACATCCCTTAAAAAAAATCCATCTTTAGGGATGCCTGGGTGGCTCAGTTGGTTAAGCATCTGCCTTTGGCTCAGGTCATGATCCCGGGATCCTGGGATTGAGCCCTGCATTGGGCTCCTTGCTCAGCGGTGAGCCTGCTTCTCCCTCTGCCTGCTTTGCCTGCCACTTCCCTGTGCCCCCCCCCCCCCCGCCGCTTGCTCGCTCTCTCTCTCTGACAAATGAATAAATAAAATGTTTAAAAAAAATCTATCTTTAAATATCTGTGCAACCAATTGCCAATGTAATATCCACCACTTACAATGGCTCACGTAGTTAATAGTTTCAGACTATCAATTACTCATTCTTGTAATTTTTGTTTTCCATCCCTTCAGTTTTGGACTCCGAAGATTTAAATACTGCTTTAGAATCACTGGATTGAGGTGATTGAGCTCATTTTTCAAGGGGGAGTTTGTTAATGATACATAATTAGGACAGAGAGAACTTTGTCTTAAATTCAAGGGTATTCCTGGTGAATTTCTTCAATTTCCATCTAATGGTAAAAGTTAACAAAAAGGCAACTAAACAAAAGGTACATGGGATAAGCAAGGGAATAATAAAGTTGTAAGTTAAACTACAGCCTTGGAACAAGTTACAAAAATATAGAGACAAACTGCCACTTTGTCATTTGATTATTATATACATACTTATAAACACTGGCTAAAGTTTTCCTTTCTTCTTTATTTCTCCTGTTATTTTACATAAGGATTGTTGCTGGTAACTTTTAAAATGAGTATTTAGGTAGTAACCTAATATTACTAATATTACCTAATATTTAGGTAGTAAGCTAATATTCAGGTAGATTATCTTCAAATGAAAATTGACTTAGTAGCATTCCAGAGAGTATATACTAGATACAATTACTGGTGGACTTTGCATCTAAATTTTTTTTAAAGATGGTAAAAATTGCTTTATATAAATTAAGAATTGTACCTTATTAGGAGAAAGCATTGAGTTGTTACTGATGTTCCATGAAACTTAAATATACTTAGAAGGAAGTGTATTTAGGATGTATATTTAGTAGATGTATATTTAGGAAATATATTTAAGAAGGATGGTGAGTAAACCAAGGGGTGGATTGTGTTGACTATTTTTCTCTCAGCAGCAAACCTACCTTTCTATATTTTCTCTATAGTTTCTGTTAGGACTGGAGAAGACAAACCTCCTGACTTATGAATTTCTACTATATTCCATTAGTGGGAAGCACTAGAGGGAGATTTATTAGCACATAGGGCTGATAAGAAACCCCCATTCTGTTTGTAGTTGCTCTTAGCATTACTTCACAAACAAAGGTTATCTCATTCCCAACTGATGGCAGGAAGCACCATATACACTGCACCTCCTCAGAGGTCCAAGTACCAACCATCCTTGGTGGACCAATCATCAGGAGGATTGGCTACCTCTCTGCTGTTTAAACTTCAGTTGTGTTGTGGTCCCTTCTTTGAGCTCCTATGTTCTAGGCCAGCCTTATTACCTTTGGTTCCCTCAGTCATAGGACTGAGCATTCCTCAGCATCTTTAAGGTTTCTGACATTTGGCTAACTCATTCCCTGTCTGCAATACCTAGCATGGTTTCTGTTTTGTTTTATTAGAATGTAACTAATACAGGTGGAAAAAGGTCCCCTCCACACACAAAAAATTACTTCACATATAATGTATAAAGGTATGTGCATGTATATGATTCAGTGTAAATACACAAAAATATGTCTTTTTAAAAGGTTTATTTATTTTAGAGAGAGAGAGAAAACATGAGTGGGGGATGGGGTGGAGGGAAAGGAGAGAAATCCTCAAGCAGATTCCCCACTTAGGGGGGAGCCCATCGCAGGGCTAGATCCTTGCAAGGACTGTGAAATCATGATCTGAACTGAAATCAAGATCCAGCCTCTCAACTGACTGAGCCACCCAGGAGCCCCCAAAATATGTATTTTTAAAATATTATATCTGAATAGTGACATTTTGGATGATTTTTATTATTTTATTTGGCAATATTTTTTTTAAAGATTTTATTTATTTATTCGACAGAGATAGAGACAGCCAGTGAGAGAGGGAACACAAGCAGGGGGAGTGGGAGAGGAAGAAGCAGGCTCACAGTGGAGGAGCCCGATGTGGGGCTCGATCCCATAACGCCGGGACCATGCCCTGAGCCGAAGGCAGACGCCCAACCTCTGTGCCACCCAGGCGCCCCTCGCAATATTTTCTAAACTTTTTACATAAGACTTCCTCACCTCTACAGTCAGGATAAAATTAAAATGGTGGTAATGTCATATTAGATGTTAGGGAGCAAAGTACTTCCTGTTTCACAAAATATATTCTATGGATCACTTGTACTGGAATCATCTAGGATACCAGTAAAAAAAAAAAAAAAAAAAAAATTAAAATTAAAAAAATTCTCTAGTTTCTCTCCAGACCCAGTGTCTTTGATTAGTGATGAGAATCTGAATTTCAGCAGGGTCCCAGGTGATTCTTATGCATATATTGACTTTGAGATCAGCCTCCCAAGGGTTGCTTATTTCCTCCTAAGCAAACACTGTTAACCTCACTAGACACATCTAACTGGACCTGACATTTTAAGGAAAAAAAAAACAGTACAGTAAATGTATTACCTCCACTTAAACTATCTGTCACTTTATTGGATGTTCTTCCTCTGCTCCATAAAACCTACTGGGTGATACACATGACACACTGACTGCTGTATGGGCCACAGTTCTCTAATCCTGCCATGCATTTTAGTTCCGATGGTTGGATTCTTTTCATGCTAAGAGACAGTTTGTTTATTTTCATTAATGATTGTGTCATTATAAACATTTAAATAAGTAAAATAGGACTGTAAAATGATTTGTTTTTATGAAAGTGAAGTTGAATATTTAAGGAAAGCTACTTAAAGTTGAGTGACAAAGAGGCTGCTACCAAGTCAGGAGTGGGAAAGGCATCCAAAAAAAAGTAAGGAGAGGAATCCCAAAATATAGAATGATATTGAAGTTTGCTTCATAATTCCCTTTAAATTCCTGTTCTATGTTAAAAAACAAACTTGATACTGTAGAACATATATTATGACTGTTTATAGAAAAAATATGATATGAAATCCAAATGGTAGATTACAGTAAAAGAAAAGTTCTGGGGTCTTATGTCAAAAAATTAGAGAACAAATGTATCTTCAAGGTTCACTTTTTCCAGTTAATTTCCAGTTAATACATATACAGGCCAGAAAGTATTAGATAAGGTTTTGTAACATTTTCAAAATGATTTCAGTACCGATCAAAACCGTTGGGGCAGCTTTCAATGCTTTTGGTCTGATTTTGGATCCAGGATAAATCAAGAAATCAGTTTTGGCTTGATCAGGCATAGAGAATAGAGGTAGTATCATACTCTAAGAAAAATTTTACCCTAGCCTAAAATTAAATTTCAGAAGTAAATTGCATGATGATTGGAAGGTAAGCACGCAAGCAGTATGGGGCTTCTTTTAATTTTTCTGTCCTGTTTCAAGAATAGAAATCTAGCCTCCTAAAAATGCAAGCATTTTTACAGACCAACTTTCAATTTAACACAAATTAATTTTTTTATTCCTTACAAAACAATAGTGTTTTAGCATTTTCATTGTCAAGCATTTCAATACCTCAGAATGCACTTTACACATTTTTCAGAAAATTGGAAGTTTAACTTTAATTCCTAATCTTTTAAAAATTATATTCTGAGAATGGGCTAAAGTGTGACCATTTAATATTTAAATGTTATATGTATTTTCAGAATTAAAAATTAATAGAATATTGTTGATTTTTGCCAATTTGTTGGCAATTTGTACAATCCCAAAATTGGGATTTTTAAATTAGAGAGAATCTCTAAGAAAGGGACAGGGATTTTCTAATCAAGATTCATAGGTCTAGGTAAAAAAAGGCAAAACATAATTGAAAACATATTAAAAGAAATATAATGAATATAATAATTAGGAAATTCCTGCTGTGTTATGAATATTTTAGGTGTTTAGTGAATTACTTTGATTTTTGTTTTTGAAATTGTTTTATATCATTCACCAAAATGGAACTTTCTAAAAAAGTGTTTAAGCTAGAAAATATAATCTGTGGAGTAAGGATGCTTGGGGGCATAATGATTAGGGGAAAAGGAGGAGACATGAAAGCAAATCTTTCCTTTAAGGAAGCTAAAAAAGAATGAGGGTGGGCAAGAATAATGATTTTTTAAAGATAGAGAAACACAGATAAAGTATCAACTCTATAACAAATAATCAAAATTTGAATAAAGGCAGGTAAGAATGTAGTAAAAATGGAGCTTCAATTCAAATCTATCACGTATAAATATTATGAAGACTGACTACATATAAAATAAGTTGGATAATCAATAAAGGATTTTTTTAAGAATATTTGAAACTCAAATGGAATAGCTGGTAAATTCTTTATAATTGTGCTGAATTTGTAATTATCAGCCACACTGATGCTTATATTTTATTTCCAAAATATTCCTAACTTAAATTAAATATAACATTATTTCATCCAGTGTTATAGCAACTGAAAATATCCATTTACTTTCTAGCTATGCTAGGACAATGAAAATGCATGTGGGAATACCCTGATGTCCTGAAAACTCATATACTTTGTTCAGAATAACAAAAATAATAGATGAATTTACATTTTGAATGTTTTGAATTGCTTTTGTGTTCAATGTATTTTGTTGTAGTGTGAGTATAAAATTGACAATTTCAGTGTAATACATACTAATTTTCTGTTGACTAAATTATATTGAGCAAAGCATATCATTTCCAAATATGCTTCTGAACATCAGATACTGTAGTATTTTTTACTGGTTTTTAGTTTTTGTTGTGTTTAATTGTATATAAACAAAACAATTTCTCTATAAAATTTGAAAAAAGCAATTTCTCTATAAAATGAAAAAGTAATGTAATTTAATTATCAACAAATTTATCCCAAATTATACAATCAAATAAATATTGTCCCTTTCAAAACTTAGTGAGGAATGCGTAAAGAAAAGAGTTGGGGCTTACTGCTTGCAGTTATTACAATAATCTAGCTAGGGTTTCAAAAACCATTCTGAGTTCTGGAATTATTTTTAAGGTTTAAAATATATTTAAGTATAAGCAATAATGAAAGGTCTTTATGCTTTGACAATGGCTTTGATTTTCAGAAACCAAACATCATTACTATCTAAACCTGAAAAATCAATAGTTAATGAAGGTGGTTAATAATTTTGCCAAAACGATGCATGATTATAAGGTCGTGAGATGAGTATTAGTCACTAAACTTTAAATTTATCTGAAAAGATTTATAAAATTGTTTTGAGATACAGTTGCATACAATAAGATGCATTTATTAAAAACAGTTTGCTATTTTGTTGATGTATCTTATCAGGTATTTAAATGTGTTAATTGCTGATTTGTTATTCAAAGGAAGATTAGCTATTTAATATCTTAATTTTGGTTTCAAGATATTACAGCTGAATCTCACCATGGTGAATCAAATTTTGGAATAAACATTTGATGAGTGCAGACTAAAAACCAGTTCACTCTTCCTTTGCCAGCCCATCATCTCAGCACAGGGTGTTGCCTCCAGGAGAGAAGGCATCATTTTCTGGTTGGTTTTGTGTCGCTGTCCAGGGTAGCTGTAGTTCTCTTGCCACCACTGACAATCACTACTTTGCCCCCACACACACCCCCTTTGTATTCTGTTATCCCCATTAGCAATTATATAAGTAAAACATACTCTAAATTTAAAAAAAAAATTATAAAAGATAACAGGCTGACTAAGGGATTTATATTTGTCAAGATTTCATTTCCATATTGCTATAGTTCATTCCATTATTATAATTGCTATTTTTAAAAATAGGAGTCAGTTCCAAGTATGAGAGTAGTATAAGATACTCTCATATAAGTATAAGATAGTAACATAGATTTTATAATTATTTGGGTTTGGAAAGTACATGGAAACCAGTGCTTGGAAGGTGGGACAGGAGCACTCTTTTTCATCCCTTCTTTTCCCATTTTACCATATCTTCACAAGTTAGTATTCAAATTGGAAGTTCAAAATATATGAGGTATTTTCTATTTGTGACTAATAGCACAACTTCTGACATTGTGTGATTTTTGGAACAATAGGTACTCTAGAAATTTTTCTGTACTGCAAAGGGAGCCTAACGGTGTCTTAAGGAAACTGGGCTTCAAAACCTTTCATAACCTGTGGTTGATCCTTCCTCTGCCTCCTTGGGCGAGCTACTCTAGGACCTGTATTTCCTCTTTTATGAGAAGAAAATACTTATTTTTAACCTTAAGATAGTTTTTACTGTTAAATAGGAGAGCATCACCCACATTGAAGATTTTCCATCAGTGTTAATTCATATCTCCCATAGGAGAGACTCAAAAGGACATCTTAAGGAAAATTTGCCTTCACCCACTGCTTCTGTTAATTCAAAAATATTAATTGGGCACCTACTATGTTTCAGGCACTGTCCTAGGACCACAGTTACTTCAGCAAATGACTGCATAAATCCTTACCCCTGTGGGGCTTATATTTTAGAAGAGACAGATAAATATTTGTTTTCCCTAAATAATAATACATCTATAGAGAAAAATAAAACCTGTTAAGAGGCAGATGGTCTGACAGGGAGATGGGTGAACATTTAAATAAAGTGGATCAGAAAAGACTTCCTGAGAAGAAAAGTTCTACGGAAATACTCAAAGAATTACATCTGAAAGCAGTTGAAATAAGCAATGAAAATATCTAAGGAACCACTATTTCAAGCATAGGGAACAAAGAATACTAAGGTTCTAGAGGTAGCATATTGGCAAATTTGATGAACAGCAAGAAAGCCAGTATGTCTGGACCAGGGTGAGGAAGGATGAGGGTGACAAGCAGTAAAGTCAAAGTTGATGGAAGACATTGCAGACCTTCAAAAATCATTGTAAGGACTTTAGCTTTTACTCCATTGGTGTGAAATCATCAAAGCATTCAGATAATAGGAGTAAAAACTTGTATCACTGCACAGAATATGAAGAAGACAGATCTGCACCTTGCTATCTTGTAAAGTCCATATTAGTAAAGAAAAAAAAAAGTTGAAGAAGCATTTGCAATAAAATGTGCTGTGAGACATTATAGGAGGGATGAGTGGGAGTCCTCCCTATCCAAGTGTTCATTTTCTGGCTTCTTGAACTTACAGTGTTGCCTAGGGAAACAGAAGTCCTCTCACACTGAGAATATTCATTAAGAAAGTGACTAATTTAAAAAAAAAAATCTCAATTCAAATATTCTGTTCCACCTATTTTCTATCCAGGCACAGTCACTAGCCAATCAGAAAGGATGCCTGCTGAAGCACCGGGACAGAGTCATGGGGACCCTGTGCTGGGCCAGGGATTTCTCATCTAGTTATTGCATTATGAGGAAGTTTGGGGTACCAGAGTAGGCTTAGGCTCATGAGGGCTGCAGTACCCAACATACTTTGGGCTTCAAGATAGTGGTTTTATTTTGAGGTATGGATGTATCTCAATAATTTAACAGCTTACATGGCCACAGCCGTGTTTACTGGCTGAGTACCAGCCCTGCTTCTAATGCTAAACATCTCCCCCATTACATCAGAGTTTATTCCTTGTTGGTCAGTCTTTCACTGGTTGTTGGCTATTGCAAACATCTAAAAACAATTCAACTACAATGGCATGTGTTTGCAAAGTGAAACTACAAATCTTGTAAAAAAATGTAAGATTTCATGAAATTCCTGAAAATGATGAGGGAGAATGACATTAATTACTGGTAATGATTAACTCATGAATCACTGGTTACTACTAATTAATGCAGTTAAATATAGTTAATATAGATCATGCATATTAATGTGGTTAAAAATACTATACTTTCTGGTGGTGGAAAAAACTTTTAAAAAGAAAATCAATAAGGTTTAAAGATGGGCTTTTCAGATAACTTGATTTGGCAATCACTTTAGGGAAAATTGACTAGCACTTGATTTATTATTATTTTTAAAGTTTTTGCTTAAATTCCAGTTAATTATCACACAGTGTAATAGTAATTTGAATGGTACAATATCATGACTCAACACTTCCATACAACACCCTGTGCTCATCACAAGTGCATTCCTTAATCCCTATCACTTTTTTGATCCAGTGTGAACAGACGGAGGGGCAGAGAGAGAGGGAGAATCTCAAGCAGACTCTGTGCCGAGTGTGGACCCCAACATGGGGCTTGATCTCACAACCTCGAGATAATGACCTGAGCCAAAGTCAAGAGTCAGAGGCTTAACCCACTGAGCCACCCAGGTGCCCCTTTCCCTATCACCTTTTTATCCCATCCCCCTACCTCCCTCCCCTCTGGTAACCATCAGTTTGTTCTCTATAGTTAAGAGTCTGTTTCTTGGTTTGCCTCTCTTTCCTCCCCCTTTGCTCATTTGGTTTGTTTCTTAAATTTCATATGTGCACTTAATTTATTTTTATGATCATGTTGTATAAGTTAGGTTATCTTAATAATTCTGGTAGGTGATCATTATAACTATGCTTCAAAGTTAGATTTCCTTTATTAGAAAACTTAAATATGAAGTCAAAGCTAATTTCTTTATTGTCATTTATTTCATTCTTTGTTCATCTTAAGGAAAGGAATATAATTATAAGTTAATCTTATCAGTTAAATATCAAGTAAATATCAAGTTAAATATCAAGTAAAATAGACATGCATAATTTTAAATTTTATTTTTCAAGATAAATTTCTTCTGAAAACATTCATCAACAGTTCCTATAATCTTTATAGTAACATTTTTATTAACTTTTTATAGAATATAACATGCAGAGAATATAGGTATGTAACTGTAGAAATCAATTAAATTCTATAATATTTACTACAATTTTTAACATTTTTTTGAAATGAATTTCAGTGATTGTAGAGTTTATTGTTAAACTTTTTATCTCTCTTATTGTTAAGAGAGATACCAACACCAGACTTGGGGATGGTCAGAGGACACTTTCCAGAAGTCATAGGGTCTGGAAGCTGAAGAATAAATTTGAGAACTAGTTACATATAATGCAGGTGCCCCTTTTCCTCCCTTTTAATGACTATCTTTTTCTAATATATTTGCATATGCTCTTTGTGACTGCTTCTCTCCCCTCTCAACCATGAGCCTTTCATATATCCACTATTCATTGGGTCTGGAACTGATAGACTGCAAATCCCCTCACTGCCATGGTACTTATAACCTCTGCAAGACACTCTAAGTGGGGGCTGAACTTGGGGCAGGCTGCAACTCCAGTTATATCTCTACGTTTTGTTTTCCTCCTCAACTTCTCCAACAAACTCGTACTGGCACACCAGGGTTATAGGAACCCATGTATAGTGTAAGTGAGTGCATGGAAAACAGTCCCACAAATTCAGGCTACACAGGATCTCTTCTTATAATCAGATTGAGATTGGCGGTGCTAGTCAGTCCTGGCAAGTAAGGATGACAGAGCTAATGATGACCCACCTTTCTAGCTATAGTGAAATATACTGTAACACACTTGGGGAAACAGTGCACAAGATAATTCATTGTTTCTTTAGTACTTCAAAGTGCAAACCCATTATTCAGATTCAATTCCACTATTAGATCATCTGAATTTGTGATGTTCTAGTGCATTTTGTAGAGGCAGTGGTTGTTAATAGTGTAGGTTTTGAGGCCAGACATCCTGGCTTTTAATATGTTCCACTGTATTATTAGGCAAGTTACTTAACCTATGTCTTTGTTTCTTCATCTGTAAAATGAATATAATATGAGTATCTACATCATAGGTTATTATGGATTCAATTAATTACTAGATATTAGTATATATATGTGTATATATATATGTACAGTTTCAAAGTGTCTACCAGATAGCACATGCTCACTAGAGTTTATCTGTTATTATATGGGTAAATAGTTAATTTTCTGAGACTCCATTTTCTTATCAACAAAATGAAAATACTAATATCTACTTTGCTGTGAGTTTTAAATTAAATATGTTAATGTGCGTAAAATTTAAAATGTTGGTTAGTTTAGGTAAAAGTGCCTAGAACACATTTGAGATAGGCGAAGACTCAGAGCTGTGTCTCTCCCTCAGTGTCTGGAGGTTAAGTAATATTTCCCTTGAACCCAGTTGCCATTTTAGGGAGTAGATGGAGAGCGGCAGAGTGACAAATAACCATTATAGGGAATTGAGCTTTGAACTGACTGCCCAAAGCATTCTGAAATAATTAGAAAAATAAATAAATATTTTTAAATCGAACATGAATAATTTGCCTTTAATCAACAAATGTAAGTTCCTTCCATCTAACCTATAGGACAGGTGTTTAAAAAGAATTGTAATAACAGATAATAGTAACTCTAAAGTTTTACTCCCCTTAATTGTAATATGTAAACTTTGACTTCCCTGTTAGAACAATACTTAAGGAACTGATAAATTTCTAAATGTAAACATTCCTTGTGCTTTTTATTTTTTCTTACACAATATATAATAGTGATGTTCTTTAACAATTCAACAGTGTAACTTGGTTTACATCTTTGAAAGTGTGAATTTCTATAGCATGTTCCTTGAAGACATGAACAAAAAGATATGTAACAGTTGTAGGCTAGCAGAATTTTGATTCCTTTTCATTCCTATCTTGATGATGCCATACGAGTTTCATTTCTAATTGTAAGAATCTTGCTAAGGTTAAGGCTACATGCTTAATACTTAGCAAAATGTTTTTTCCCAGTCGTTTTTGTTTGTTGTTGTTTGGTTAAATGCTTCAGGTCTGCTTGTACTTTTACACTCTACAAGGGACATAGTAAATCTACATGTGATAACTTCCAGGCTGAAACATGCAGACTGCATCAATAAAAGGATATTATGTCATCTGTAAATTAAGCGGCAATTGGCTTCAGTCATTGCTCATTTAAGTATAGCATTTTGTCATTCTTTTGATACTAAAGGATGTTCATATGTTTATAATTGACAGAAAGGTTTAATTTGTGCTGATTATGGTGCAAAAAGGAAAGCTATGAATAGATTCTGATTTTTTTTTTTAATTGGACTATGGACTTTGCTTAGTTACAAATACAGAGAGTTGCTGAGATTACAAAATTCCCTCTGATAGAAGAGAATTATTTCTTTGAGCTCCACTAAATTTCCTAAAGTGTTCATTGAGGAAGAATTATACTTCATTTAAAGAAGGCAGTCCTTCTAAATAAATAATAAATTCATTTGCTATATCACACCCATCACTGGAAATCAGAATGATTGTGCTATTCAGAAACAGCAATATTTATTTTCTTTTGTTTTTATTTTTATTTCCACCAAACTCCTAGCTGAAATTTATATTAATGACCAAGTGTAGCTTCTAGGAGCTATTGTCTGTAAAGCTGAAAAGGTGTTTTGAAATGTATGTGAAAAAAACCAGGGGGGGTCTTTCCTTTACTCCTAGCAAGCTTGAAGGAAAAGAAAGGTCGAGACTCAGTAGAAAGACTGCTGGAATTTGCATTGTTGAGGCTGTAGTTTGTACTGTAGGAAAGAATATAGTCCAGTGCAAAAAGTATTTGAATGGTCAGAGACAGGGAATTGAGTTATCGCCTCTGCTTTGCCATCCCATAGCCATGTGACCTTCGTTGAGTTTATCAAACACAGGTTCAGTTTTCTCATCTGTAAGATGTGCTGCCTACCTTCAGAACATCCTCTGATTCCTTAATGCAATAAATTAAAGTAAAAATATTAGAGCAGAGAGAATTGCCTCTATTCAATGATTAAAACACAGCACTTCCCATAGAAGTACTGTATTTTTTTTTTCTTTTCTCTATCCGGTGATATCCCTTTCTTCTTGCATTTTTGAGCTTCCCAAAGATAGTGACTGATCAAGTATAAATATTCTACTGGTTTAAGGAATTTCAGAAACATATAACAAACTAGGGCACAAATACATATGGGAACATAAAAATCCCAAAATAAATGGAATATTTCACCCCAAACCAGGAAGAAAGTTAGTTTTTGAGTTCAAAAGACCCTTCGAACTCACTTGATTAATAGGGAAGTACATTTTGTAACACAGTATGGAGACTATAGCAAAATTTTAATTACAAATTGATTGGAAGCTAGAAATATATTTAAAAAGAATGTACCTAGGGCCGCCTGGGTGCCTCAGTCATTAAGCATCTGCCTTCGGCTCAGGGCATGATCCCAGCATTCTGGGATCGAGCCCCACATCAGGCTCCTTCGCTGGGAACCTGCTTCTTCCTCTCCCACTCCCCCTGCCTGTGTTCCCTCTCTCGCTGGCTGTCTCTCTCTCTATCAAATAAATAAATAAAATCTTTAAAAAAATAAAAAAATAAAAATTTTTTTAAAAAAGTACCTAAAATACCTTCCCATATCTCATTTGAGTAGACCAAGAATCACGTAATGAACTGGACTACAAAAAATTACTTGCGTTATCTTTACATTTTTTATGTAAAGTTAAAACTCCATGTAAAATACTACTATGTGTAGAATATTCTTTAAAAATAATGCTCTTCATTAAAATCACTTTGTTGCTCACCCTGAATTCAAATAGGTGGATTTATGATAGAATATGATTATCCAATAGGTAAAATTATTTCATAAAAACTAAAGAGAAAACTGCAACATAATAGAAAGTCAACTGAGTTAAAGCTTTTTATATTGAGGAAACAAAATTTGTTTAGATTTATAGGACATGAATATGAAATCTGTTACTTTTAACCATCAATAGTAGCAGCTATTTGTTTAATTAATATTTAGAAATTTTTCATGGGACACTATAGAGTCTACTGTTCAGGAAATTTCATTGTATTTATCATCCTAAACATATTAAGAGAGAGGGAAAAGATAAATATATTTCATTAAAATTTTTTGACAATGAAAATTGTCAGTTACTAAATTGTCAGTTACTAAAATTGTCAATTACTAAAATTGTACAGTTACTAAATTTAACTAATCTTAATTTAATCAGAAAATCCAGTTAATCATAACACTCAAATTCCTAAAAAACTCTAATAACATGAAAAAATAGTACATTGCAGGGAGTAGTTCTGGCTTTCAATATAGATATTTTGTCTCTCTTTTTCTCACACTATCCCCAATTTCCACAAAATTTTCTACCACATGGTACCTATTTATTTAATGCTAGTTATGAATGTTGTTATAACAATATTGTTGTTATATCCAGGGCTCAATAAATATTTGTTGAGAGAATCAGTAAATGAAAACTAGGATTTTGGGGCACCTGGGTAGATCAGTCTGTTAAGCAGCTACATTCGGCTCAGGTCATGATCCCAACGTCTTGGGATCGTCTTGGGTTGAAGTCCTGTATTGGGCTCCCTGCTCAGCAACTTCTCCCTCTCCCAATCCCCCTGCTTGTGCTCTTCTCTCTCTCTCAAATAAATAAATAAGATCTTAAAAAAAAAAAAAAAGAAAGAAAACTAAGATTTTATATTATTTATAAGTTTAGGTTCAATTTTGTTTTATACTTACTAAAATAAGAACCTCTGAGTGACCCAGATTTGATATTCTCTGGTTCTTACATCTTTAGTTTTAAAGATTTACTTTCCAAAATGTTTATGATTGTAAGTATTGCTAGTTTTACTTTGAGAAGACACATCCTCGAATAGTTCCTCATACAGTTTTTGAAACGCTCTCACCTTCATGTAGATTACAATCATTGATATTCTTTTTAACATCAAGAGTCTTTTGGTTCTTCTACTAAAATGCAATTATTCGGGCAGAGAATTAAGCAATATGTAATATTGTGTCTGGGATCCATTTTATAGACGGAAATTGGATGTGTGTGTGTGTGTGTGTGTGTGTGTGTGTGTGTGTGTGTGTGTATTCCTAGTGCATTCAATGCTATTTCATATCCTTTGCCCTGAAAGGAAAGACAGTCATATAAATCTAAAAGATAAATCAATAAACAGAAAATGCTATGTGAAGTAGTCAACTAACAGATTGAGCAAATGTGTGCATATTAGTGTAGCCATTTTACTGTAATAAATACTGGTCATTGATATACAAGGAATTATACTCTTTTAATGATTTAGCTACGGGTAGAATGCAAATGAGAAGCTTTTGAAAGATTCATTAACCATTTGACCTATTAAGTAACTTTTAGTTCACTAAAGAAATTACTGTAAGTTAAGAAGGGTTTTGATTATATAAAGAGCACACTATTATATATATATATATATATATATATATACACATATATATGTGCGTGTGTGTGTGTGTGTCTTGTGAGAAACAGATCTACATCACTTACGTCTTCATTATTTTAACTGTAATGCTGTTCTTGAAAGGTGCAACTTCAGCTGCATTAAGTCCACAGAAATCCTTGAATAGTTACTTATATAGATTCTGTAGGCTCTAATGCAGGCTCACAGTAGAGTCAGAGCCTGAACCTGACTGAGAGTATCCAATATTCTGAGAATTCCCTTCCCTTCCTTTCTTATTCCTAAATCCCATATCCTCTGATCTGTTTTGGTCTTCCTCAATCCTTCAAAGCAAAGAATCCAATTGACATAACAGAATCAGAGTTAGAATCTATTTCTTATTCTCTAGTCACTTGCCATGTGACTTTGTACAGTTACTAAATTTAACTAATCTTAATTTCTTCATGAATAAAGACTGATGTTTATCTCCTAGTATTGTTATGAATCTTAAACTCTATAAAGTACATGGCATATAATAGACACTGAATAAATGTTGTGGACCTTTCCATCATACTACATTTCAGACTCACTTCCTTTGTGATATATACTGTACTGTACTGTATTATTATGTAGTTATGTAACTGTATTTTTGTTATAATATTATTTTGTAATCAAACAGGTTCTCTTAAAATCTTTGAATCCTCAATGTTTAGGAATAGCATAAATAGCTAGTATCTCTCTATATATGTCTCTTTCTCTCTCTCCCTCTCTTTCTCTACACACACACACACACACACACACACACACGAGCATGTGTTGTTATTGTTGAATGGATAAATGATAGCAATTGATTGGCAACCACAGAAATTAAAGCTTCTCGTAGAACAATTAAACATTAAATTAAATAGTACACTAGAAACATGCTTGGTATAATAAGTACTCAAAAAAGTCTTAGCTATATTGTTATTACAAAATGATCTCTGATAAAGTTCTAAGGGAACCTCAGGGAAGATTACATTTGTGGATTGGATAAGAAATTATAAAATGGTTAAAATATAATCTGAATCATTGAGGATAAGTAAAGATTTACTAGGTCCTATTGCGTGTACCTGGATATAAACATCATATTTTTTAAGCATATGTATTTGCAAGTGGCACATAGTAGGCATCTATCTGTACAACTAATAGTTATCACATTGAAAGTAATAAAATATAGGTGGGATAACTGGGAGACATTTTGCCACTGTGTGGTAAACATGCTTCCTAACTTAGAATAACATATTAATTCAACATACTTAAACTATGAGATAGAGAATCTAAAATAGTATACTTTCAAGGTTAATTTTTATTTTCATTCTCTTACACAAGTCATTCCTTAATTCTGGTAGCCTTTCAAAAATCATTATCAAGTCACCATTCAAATACGCTATCACTAATTTTCTTCAACATGCAAACAAACTCTCAAAGCTGATGAAATAACATAAGAAAATTTTGTGGTAGCAAAGCATGGATGTGTACTCTGTGGGATGTGAAAGAAAGCTGCCCTTATTATATCCTAAAACAGATTGGAAAGGATTTATCCTACTACTGATTAATGAGAAATGGTAAAGGTTATTAAAATGTGTGGATAAGTGGGGAAAAAAAAACCAAAATGTTGCACTTCTTTGGGTCAAATTGTGATACAAGAGAAAATCGTCAAATGGACTATGGTTTAATCCTCAGTCATTAAAAAGCAACAGTAATGACCACTAACACAACAAACAAACAGCAAGTAAAACAGCTTCTGGCATATCCATTGGAAATTATTTTAAAGGAAAAATTTATCCAGAATTTAATTTTTAAGAAAGCAGAAACACTCTTCCCTACCAACAGTACCCTGATCCCAAGGGGGGATTTTTCAAAGACCTCAAAAGTTCTAGGTTTGGGAAAGGCACTTTCTGAGATTCTGATATTCAGTTGTAAATTCTAAACTCAAGAAAAATGGTTCCTTTAAGTTAAAAAAATCTATGATATTAAGGGAAAAAAGAAAAATGAAATGGCAGTTGGCCATGCCTTAATGATTTAACTTGGCATCTGGTCAAATGACCTGGGCAAATGTTCTTTTGAAAAATGTCATAGAATTTTTATTAATGATGAATATTTAAGGTCTCAAACCATGCTCATCTTAAAGAAGACTACTTTAGCAATCTAGGTTCTGTCAAAACTGGATTTTGAATGACTTGACCCTCATAATAATTGAACTAGTTCTGCATGCAAATGTAGTCTAAATCACCTTTTTGTCAAGCATCCAAATTCTTTTGTTGAATATGAACAAAACATGCACCAAAAATTAAAGAAGTCTGTAAACATTCATTTCTTCAAGAAACTGGGAGTTGCCATTCAGTTTCATATTACAGTGCTAAATTTTGTGGACTTAAGATTTGTAAAACTGGTTTCACAGACTATGTAATTTTTAGGAAGTACTCATTGTCCTAATACCAGGGAAATAAAAATTAACATAAAATGTTGGGAGTGAGGAAACTGAATCTTGTTGGTCTTAAACAAACTTGAACAATGACAACAACAATAATAATAGCATGTTTAAAGTATTTTTTATTTTACTTAAAGTGAGCATATGTCATATGACAGTATTTCCTTAGTTCTTTCATGAATTTTCTCATCTACAGTTTCTGTGTGAAACTATGTAAGACAAAGGCACAAGATCCTGGAGCTGGTAAACGACAGAACCAGAATTGAGTAGAGTGATTTTTGAAATGAAGTTTACAAATTCATCATAGGAGTCTAAGTTCTGGAATGTGAGAAAACAGGATTCAAAGCCCACTGCTACTACTTATTAGCAGTAAAACTTCCTGCATCTTGACTCCATTGTACCATAGTTTTCTTATCTATAAAATATGGATAATAGTAATATCTGTCCCATAGAGTCCTATAAGATTTTTTTGTGTGTGATTATAAATTATTTTTATTGTTTAAGTACAACCTTCTTTCAAGTTTTTATTTAATTTTCTAGTTAGTTAAAATACAGTGTAATATTATTTTCAGGAGTAGAATTCAATGATTAATCACTTACAGAAAACACTCAATGCTCATCACAAGTGCCCTCCTTGAATACTCATCACCCATTTATCCCATCCCCCCACCCACCTCCCATCCAGCAACCCTCCATTTGTTCTCTATAGTTAAGAGTATGTTAGGGTTTGCCTCCCTCTCTTTTTTTTCCCCTATGTACATTGTGTTTTTTTTCTTCAATTCCACATCTGAGTGAAAATCATATGGTATTTGTCTTTCTCTGACTGAGTTATTTTTCTTAGCATACTACATTCTAGCTCCATCCACATTGTTCCAAATGGAAAGATTTCATCTTTTTAATGGCTGAGTAATATTCCTATGCATGTATGTATATATATATATATATATATATATACACACACACACACACACATACACACACACACACACACCACCTATTCTTTATTTGTCCGTCATAGGACATTTGGGCTCTTTCCGTAATTTAGCTATTGTTGATAATGCTGCTATAAACAAGAGGGTGCACGTATCCCTTGAAATCAGTATTTTTTTATCCTTTGGGTAAATACCTAGTAGTGCAATTGCTGGATTGTAGGGTAGTTCTAATTTTAATTTTTTGGGGAATCTCCATACTGTTTTTCCAGAGTGGCTGCAAGTTTGCTTTCCCACCAGCAGTGTAAGAGGGTCCCCCCTTTCTCTGCTTCCTACCAACATCTATTGTGTCTTGTGTTGTTAATTTTAGCCATTTGACAGGTGTGAGGTGATATCTCATTGTAGTTTTGATTTGTATTTCCCTGATGATAAATGATGTTATGCATCTTTTCATGTGTCTCTTAGCCATCTGTATGTCTTCTTTGGAAAAATGTCTATTCATGTCTTCTATCCATTTCATAACTGGATTATTTGTTTTTTGGGTGTTGAGTTTGATAAGTTCTTTATATATTTTGTCATATATGTCATTTACAAATATCTTCTCTCATTCTGATAAGTTTCTTTTAATTCTGTTGATTATTTCCTTCACTATGTAGAAGGTTTTCATCTTGATGCAGTCCCGATAGTTAATTTTTGCTTTTGTTTCCCTTGCTTCAGGAGACATAACTAGTAAGAAGTTGCTACAACTGACGTCAAGGAGAGTGCTGCCTGTGTTCTCCCCTAGAATTTTGATGGCTTCCTGTTTCACATTTAGATCTTTCATTCATTTTGAATTTATTTTTGTGTCTGGTGTAAGAAAGTGGTCCAGTTTCATTTCATTCTTCTGTATGTTGCTGCCCAGTTTTTCCAAAAGTTTGTTGAAGAGACATTCTTTTTCCAAGGATATTCTTTCCTGCTTTGCCAGACATTAATTGACCATATAATTGTGGGTCCATTTCTAGTTTTCTGTTCTGTTCCAATGATCTATGTGTCTGTTTTTATGCCAATACCACACTATCTTGATGACTACAGCTTTATAATATAGCTTGAATTCTGGAACTATGATGCCTCCAGCTTTGCTTTTCCTTTTCAAGATTGCATTGACTATTCAGGGTTCTTTTTGGTTCAATACAGATTTTAGGATTGTTTGTTCTAACTCTGTGAAAAATGCTGGTGGTATTTTGATAGGGATTGCATTAAATGTATAAATTGCCTTGGGTAGTATAGACATTTTAACAATATTTGTTCTTTCAATCCATGAGCATGGAATGTTCTTTGATTTCTCTGTATCATCTTCAGTTTCTTTCATAAGTGTTCTATAGTTCTCAGAATACAGATCTTCTACCTCCTTGGTCAGGTTTATTCCCAGGAATTTTATTAGACTTCCGTGTAATTGTAAATGGGATTGATTCCTTGATTTCTCTTTCTTTTCTTTTCTTATTTTTTTTTTTTAGATTTATTATTTATTTTGAGAGAGAGAGAGTACAAACAGGAGGGGCAGAGGGAGAGGGAGAGAGAATCTCAAGCAGACTCCACACCGAGCATAGAGCCTGACACAGGGCTCAATCCCACGACCTCGAGATCACGACCTGAGCCAAAACCAAGAGTCAAACACCCAACTTACTGCACCACCCTTGATTTCTTTCTGATGTTTCATTATCGGTGTATAGAGATGTCACAAATTTCCGTACCTTATTTTCTGTATCTAATGACTTTACTGAATTTGTGTATCACTTCTAGCAAATTTTTGGTAGAGTCTTTCTGGTTTTCTACAGAGGGTATCATGTCATCTGTGAAGAGTTAAAGTTTAACTTCTTCCTTGATGTTTTGAATGCCTTTAATTTCTTTGTGTTGTCTGATAACTGTGGCTAGGACTTCCAGTACTATATTAAATAATAATGGTAAGAGTGGACATCCATGTCTTGTTCCTGACCGTAGAGGAAAAGCTCTTAGGTGTTTCCCCACTGAGGATGATGTTAGCTGTGGTTTTTTTGTATATAGCCTTTATGATGTTGAGTTATGTTCCCTCTAAACCTATTTTGTTGAGGGTTTTTATGAAGAAACATTTGCCAAATATTTCTTGTGCATCTATTGAGAGGATCATATGGTTCTTATCCTTTCTTTTATTAATATGGTGTATCATGTTAATTGATTTGCCAATATTGAACCACACTTGCAGCCCAGGAATAAATCCCAGTTGATCATGGTGAATGAATCTTTTAATGTGCTGTTGGATTTCATTTGCTAGTATTTTGTTGAGAAATTTTGCATCCATGTTCATCAGGGATATTGGCCTATAATTATCTCTTTTAGTGGGGTGTTTGTCTGGTTTTGGAATCAAGGAATACTAGCGTCATAGAATGAGTTTGGAAGTTTTCCTTGCATTTCTATTTTTTGGAACAGTTTTGAGAAGAATAGGTATTAACTCTTCTTTAAATGTTTGGTAGAATTTCTCTGGGAAGCCATCTGGCCCTGAACTTTGGTTTTTTGGGATATTTTTGATTACTGATTCCACTTTTTGCTGGTTATCAGTGTGTTCAAGTTTTCTATTTCTTCCTGTTTCAGTTTTGGTCGTTTATATGTTTCTAAGAATTATCCATTTCTTCCAGATTGCTCATTTTGTTGGCATATAATTTTTCATAATAGTCTCTTATAACTGAATTTCTGTGGTGTTGGTTGTGATCTCTCTTCTCTCATTCATGATGAGAATTCAGCAACTCCATAAAGCATAATACATTCATATCATTGGAGTCCCAGAAGAGAAAAAGAGGGAAAAGGGGACAGAAGGTTTTTTTATTTTGTTTTGTGTTGTTTTTAAGATTTTATTTATTTATTTGACAGAGAGAGAGACAGCCAGCGAGAAAGGGAACACAGGCAGGGGGAGTGGGAGAGGATGAAGCAGGCTCCCAGTGGAGTAGCCTGATGTGGGGCTCGATCCCAGGACTCTGGGATCATACCCTGAGCCGAAGGCAGACGCTTAATGACTGAGCCACCCAGGCGCCCCCAGAAGTTTTATTTGAGGAAATTATAGCTGAAAACTTCCCTAATCTGGGGAAGGAAACAGACATCCAAATCCAGGAGGCACAGAAAATTCCCATCAAAATTAACAAAAGCAGCCCAACACCAATATATATCGCAGTAAAATTTGCAAAATATAGAGATAAAAGAAAAAAATACTGAAAGCAGCAAGGGAGAAGTCCCTAACTTACAAAGGAAGAGAAATAAATTAGCAGCAGACTTCTCCACAGAAACTTGGCAGGCCAGAAGAGAGTGGCATGATAAGGGAAAACTATGCAGGCAAGAATACTATGCAGCAAGGCTGTCATTCAGAGTAGAAGAGATAAAGGGGTGCCTGAGTGGCTCAGTCAGTTAAGTGTCTGCCATTCAGCTCAGGTCATGATCTCCGGATCCTGGGACTGAGCCCCACAGCCAGCTCCCTGCTCAGTAGGGGGTCTGCCTCTCTCTCCCTCTGCCCCCCCACTCATTCTCTGTCTCTCTCTGTCTCTGTCTCTCTCAAATAAATAAATAAAATCTTTTTTTAAAATTTTTTTTAAAATAAGAGGAGATGAAGAATTTCCCAGACAAACAAAAACTGAAGGAGTTTGTGATCACTAAACAAGCCCTGCAGTAACTATCAAAGGGGATTCTGGGAGAGACCAAAAGTGACAAAGACTATGAAGGAATAGAGAAAATCTCCGGAAACAACAACTTAACAAGTAAGACAAATAATTCCCTAAGTCTACATTTGTGATCCAATATTTTTCTTCCCCTCTTCTTTTCAGCTTCATTATTTTCCATAATTCTATCATCTGTATCACTTATTTGTTCCTCTACTTCTTCCATCCTGTGGTCATTACATCCAGGTGGTTTCACATCTTGGTTAGAGCATCTTTTATTTCGGCCTGACTAATTTTTAGGTCTTTTATCTCTGTGGTAAGGGATTCACTGTTGTGTTCTATGCTCTTCTCAAGCCTTTCTAGTATCCTTAGGACTATTGTTTTAAATTCTGGATCAGGCATGTGACTTATATCTTTTGATTAGATCCCTGGCCATGACCTTTTCTTGTTCTTTCTTTTGGGATGAATTCCTCTGTCTTGCATTTTTGTCTAGGTCTCTGTCTTCTTTTGTGTGTTAGGAAAGCCTGTTGTTTCCTGCTCCTGAGTGTAATGGCTTCCTTAAGGAAAGGTCATATAGTGTCCAGGGAGGGCCTCACACTTCAGGAATTATTTCTGGTATTCTGGGTGCACTCTGCTGCTGTGCTGTGTTTTTAGCTGTTCTTTCCCTCAAGTCAGTCCTTTTCAGAGTTTCTCCTTGTGTGGGGAGTGTTAGGACCTTTTCTAGAGTGTGGCAAGTTTTAACTAGGTATACTCTGGTCTACTTGTTAGTGTGGGGAGTGTTAGGACCTTTTCTAGAGTGTGGCAAGTTTTAACTAGGTATACTCTGGTCTACTTGTTAAAAGAGACCTCATGCTATTTCCACTAGACCTGAAGCTTTGCAGCACTCTATGGTCAGTAGATGTTGTGTGAGTGGGCAGTCTATGCTGGTTTTCTGGGGCAGGGGCCTGCTGCTCTAGTTCCCAGGCACACTTGTCCTAGTATAGAGGCACCTATATAGTGTGTGTGTTGGGGGAAGTGTCGTTGTAAGCAGGTTAGGGCTCCGCTGTTGTGCTGCTTACTGAAGTAAGTTTATGCTGAGGGGCAAGGGAGGAAAATGGTGCCAGCCCTCTCCCTCATCCCCAGAGAGGGGAGTTTGTGACTGCCACTGTCCAGGAAGCCCTCCCAGAAGAAGGAACAATGTCTCCTCTTGCATCCCAGACATCCCTCAGATCCCTGCCTTCACCCTGTCTGTGTCTAGGCCATCTGTCTGCCTGGCATCACAGTGCACCTTTGTTTTATTCCAGGCATGCTGACAGAGTTTTAAAACTCCAAACTTAGGGACCTGGCATGTCAGGGACCCAGCAATGCACAAACTCACACTGGCCTTCTGGGGGAGGGTCTCAACCAGCTGGGGCTGGTTCAGGTTTGTCCCAGAAGGGCCATCACACCAACACACAGGAGCTTTAGTTTGCAGTAAAGCTCAGCAAAGAGCCATTGTCCAGGTTAGCTGCTCTCAGCAGGTGTCTCTGCACCTATGCTAATGCATGGGGGAGCATAATGGCACCCACCAACACTTTTGTCTCCAGAGATGCTACACCACCTTTCCCAGATGCACTTCAGGAAGGGGGAATCATCTCTTCCAGTGTGTCCTAGGGGATCCTCAGATCATATCATCTGCTGCTGGGCTTCTGCCCTCCTTTTCCACAGGATCACTGCAGTGCCTGCTGGGCTTAACACCAGCCACAGCACAGACCTCTAAAACTCTGGTCTTTGAGCTCTACTTGTAAAAACTCAAGATAATTAGCCTCTTGTTTCCCCCGTCAATGGCTTTGGGGATGTGTTTTTCTTGTACGATCCCCTGTGCACTTTTTTTTCTCTCTCTCCCTCTCTCTCTCCTCTCTGTGATCATGATTCCCTCCCCTCTGCAGCACCCACTGTCCTTTTCTCCCCTAAATCATGTCTCTGCATATCCTGCCTTCCACAAGGAGGCCTCTTCTCTCCCTCTAGTTGTGCAGTTCATTCTGTCAGTTCTCAAATTGATTTCTTGGCTGTTCAGAATGATTTCCATTTCTTCAGCTGTGCTCGAGAAATGAGGCAAGCCTAGGTTCCTCCTAGAATTCTGCCATCTTCCCAACCTCCTTCCTATAAGAATTAGATGAGAGGATGCATATGATGCTCTTAGAAGACTGAGGCAAATATAACCCAATGCTTTATTGTTATTGTTTTAATTTTATTATTTATTGCTTTATTTCCTTTTAGCAACTATTTTTTGTTTACTTGGTTTTTTTTTTTTTTGTCACTTTTATTTTCTTTTTTCTGTTTCTTTATTTTCCTCTTCCTAAAAAATTTAATTTTGGTATAGTTGACATACAGTATTACATTAGTTTCAGGTGTACAATATAGTGATTCAACAATTTTATACATTAGGCAGTGCTCATCAAGATAAGTGTACTCTTAAACCTCTTCACCTGTTTCACCCATTTACCCCCCACCTCCCTTCTGGTAACTATCAGTTTGTTCTCTAAGTTAAGAGTCTGTTTTTTGGTTTGTGTCTTTTTTTTCCCCTTTGTTCATTTGTTTTGTTTCTTAAATGCCACATATGAGTGAAATCATATGGTATTTTCTCTTTGACTGACTTATTTCACTTAGCATTAAACCCTCTAGATCTTGCAAATGGCAAGATTTCAATCTTTTTTTATGGCTGAGTAATGTTCAGCTATACATACATACATACATACATCTATATACCACACTTTCTTTATCCACTTATCTATTGAGGGACACTTGGGCTGCTTCCATAATTTGACTATTGTAAATAATGCCACAATAAACAGGGTGCATATATCTTTTCAAATTAATGTTTTAGTATTCTTTGGGTAAATACACAGGAGTAGAATTACTGGATTATATGGTATTTCTGTTTTTAACTTTTTGAGGAAATTCCATACTATTTTTCACAGCAGCCACAACAGTTTGCATTTCCACCAATAGCTCATGAGGGTTCCTAGCAACTATTTTCAATTACAGTTGTTACATTTTATAAATTATAGGGATATAATAAATAATATGGAATTTATCATAGGTTAGTATAATTTCAGAAGATAAAATTCTGGTATGCCAGAAATTAGGAAATTCCTGCCTCCATGATGTGTAATTAGGAAGTAATTAGAAATATATTCCTAACTATATTACTACATGCTTAGTCTAAATAATAATAATAATAATAATAATATAAAATACTCAAGATTAAAATGTAAAAATAAGGCAAGTACATGTACCCCAAATTTGGGTTGATTGTACATATACTATATAAAAGAGGGTGTCAAGAAGAAAAGAGGAAAGAAAAATGCAAAGCTGTTGAATGCTTAGATGTGTCAGGTTCTATGTCGTTCATACTCTGCTTACCTCTCCAGGCTTATCTAAGGTAACTCTCACCTGTGTTTTTTCTCTTCACTGTTTCCCATACTATCTATTGCTCCCTTGGCACAGGCTTTGCACATAACTTTCTCTTTCTCAAATGTTGCTCTTGAACTTCTTCACTTGGTTAACACTGACTCATCCTTTAGATCGCAACTGAATCATCAATCAATTGTTTTTAGAAAAGCCTTCTCTAACAAAGCAAGATCTGTACTATAGGCTCTGAAATCAGTGCCTCTCCTTCAAAAGGATCATAATAGTTGCAACTTTGTATTTATTTGTGCTTTTTGATTACTGTCTGTCTCTCCTCTTGATTGAATTAATAATAGCTAATTTGTATAAAGTATTCTCTAGGAAGTATACGTTGTTTAATGTACTTTATATACATTAACTAATTAAGCTTCTTGTAGCAACCTAAAGAGTGAGTTCTATTGTTAATACCTCTGTACAGAAAATATCAAGTACATTTTGCAAGATCACAAACTAGTAAGACAGGATTCAAATCCAGGCATTACATTCAGAGTACATTCTCTTTTTTTTAATTTTAATGTTTTTTTATTATATTATGTTAGTCACCATACAGTACATCCCTGGTTTTTGATGTAAAGTTCGATGATTCATTAGTTGCATACAACACCCAGTGCACCATGCAATACGTGCCCTCCTTCCTACCCATCACCAGTCTATCCCATTCCCCCACCCCCCTCCCCTCTGAAGCCCTCAGTTTGTTTCTCAGAGTCCATAGTCTCTCATGCTTCATTCCCCCTTCCGATTACCCCCCCTTTCTTTATCCCTTTCTTCCCCTACCAATCTTTCTGTTCTTATGTTCTATAGATGTGAGAAATCATATGATAATTGTCTCTCTCTGCTTGACTTATTTCACTTAGCATTATCTCGTCCAGTGCCGTCCATGTTGCAGCAAATGTTGAGAACTCATTCTTTCTGATAGCTGAGTAATATTCTACTGTATATATGGACCACAGCTTCTTAATCCAGTCATCTGTTGAAGGGCGTCTCGGTTCCTTCCACGATTTAGCTATTGTGGACAATGCTGCTATGAACATTGGGGTGCATATGACCCTTCTCTTCACTACGTCTGTATCTTTGGGGTAAATACCCAGTAGTGCAACGGCTGGGTCATAGGGTAGCTCAATTTTTAACTTTTTAAGGGACCTCCACACCATTTTCCAGAGTGGCTGTACCAACTTGCATTCCCACCAACAGTGTAGGAGGGATCCGCTTTCTCCACATCCTCTCCAGCAATTGTTTCTTGCCTTGTCAATTTTTGCCATTCTAACTGGCGTAAGGTGGTATCTTAGTGTGGTTTTGATTTGAATTACCCTGATGGCTAATGATTTTGAACACTTTTTCACAGAGTACATTCTCTTAATCATTTCATTTGTTGCCTCTTAGGAGCTGCGAAAGGATTGATGTTACTATTATATCCTTGAGAATGAGCACAGTGATTGAATGCAAATTGGTAGAACCTCATTAAAAGATATTTTGGCATTATCTATCAAAATGTAAAATGTACTTATATTTTGAACCAGCAATTCTGTTTCTAGGGCTATCTTGCACACTAATGGTCCATGTTCTCAAAATATAGATAGAAGGACATACATTGCTTTACTGTATGTAGTCAATATGCTGAGACAGTGGCAGAGTCAATCAGAAGACTGAATAAATACATCACAATATATCCATATAAGTGAATACTTCATGGCCATATAAAAATTAGAGCTATATTGCTGATATGAAATGTACCCAATATATAAAGCTAAACAAACAAACAAAAAAGTGAGCAGCAAAGCAGTATGTAAAAGCTTATTACCATTTTTAAGGTGTATATATGCATGTATATAATCAGAATATCTAGAAAGATATAAGAAATTGTTTGTAATGATTGCCTTTAGGAAGAATAGAGGCACTAGACATCAGTATTAAAGTCACTATTTCTCAATGTCCATTATATAGTATTGTTTTCTTTTTCTAATCACATATATTGCCTTTTTTAATTTCAAAAAAATAGCTTATGGGTTAGGGAATAGAATAACTCAATGAGACTCTTGCAAAGAAAAATTATAAGGCAAGTACACAGTATCTTTAAAACATGTATATCATTTCTCTTCAAGGATTATCTAACTAGAAATATTTTAAAAAACAGTTGAAAACTTTAAGGCTATCTGCATGTACAGGGGGAGGGGAGGAAACCAGCTTTTTAGTGTACATTTAAGAAAAATCCAGGGATGCCTGTGTGGCTCAATCAGTTAAGCATTTCCCTTTGGCTCAGGTCATGATCCCAGAGTCCTGGGATCAAGACCCACATCAGGCTCCTTGCTCAGTGGGGAAGCCTGCTTCCCCCTCTGCCTGCTGCTCTCTTCCTCTCTCTCTGACAAATAAATAAAATATTTTTAAAAAAAAATATGGGGGTAGCCACTTTCATATAATAAGTGCGTAATGACTCATCTTCAGGAAGACAGTTGTTTTTTTAGCAAAGCACATTTAAGGCCATTGGGCAATGAGCAACTCAACTCCCACATCCTTAGCCTCAGGCAAAGTCACAAAAAATAGAGTTGAATTTTATGCAAAATAAATTAAGGAAATCTTGGGTTTGTAGTGAGGGGATAGCTTTGTAGTGAGGGGACTATAAGTAAATGAAGACTGTCTAGGCCAAAAGAGGACCCAGAGTAACAAATCAGATTGCGCAATGATAATGATTATTACGAGGTACAATGATAGCATTTAATTTTTAGTGTTTCCTTTTCTCCAAATCTTTCGGAAAAGATGAACACACAAGCTAACCTATGTAAAAGGTGTTTGGAATATTAAAAAATAAAATGAAGTTGCAGTCAAGATGGGGCAGCAAATATCAATTACAAGACCAAGAAGGTTAAGACCAGATGGTTAGTCACATCTGGCTGCAGGTTAAGAAAAGCAGACTGCAGAGTAGACTAACGACAGAAACATTACCTCTTTTTTTTTTTCCCCTCATACAACTGAAATTCCTTAAACATATTGAAAGGCTTCTAGAATTTCCACAGTATAGGAAGAGGGCATTGAAGCATTTAAAAATATTTTAAAATATGAAGTGTCTTATAAAGCTGAAGACTTAGGACTTATACTTGGAGAGTTCAAATTTATATATATTAAGGAAAAAGTGCTACCAAAGTAAAAGAATGTTTACTTTAAATTTTAGCATAAATTCTAAAGTAAAATGCCAAAATTTTATCTTCTAAAATCTAAATCTATCATAAATTTGTTAAACTGTGTACAATTAGTTTGGTCATGAGATATACTAAAATTGAAATAAAGGAATTTTTAATACTTATATTAAGATTGTGAAATATAAATTATAGCCAGACTGGATTTATATTCAAATATTTTCCTCAGCATCTTACTCACTTGGCAGTCCTCACAATGGTGCATTTGGTAATTTCAACACCATGCTTAAGTTCAGGCTGAGGCAACACATCCATCCAACTTTCCACTTTAATTGAAATTATTTTTATATTATCTGAATTTTTAGTTCAGCCTCAGTTTTCACTTGCTGAATCTTGGACTTTAATGGTGGAGTGATATAAGGGGGTAAATTAGGATTTAATTAGGGAAAAACAAATTATAAATGTACTTTCCAGCATAGGTAACTCTAGAATACTATCTCCTGGACATTATATATGAGAAGATTAATTTGGCAAATCACCAAAGACAAGCATAAAAACAATAACAATAAAACTGTATTATTAAACCATATTAAATAATATTAAATAATACTAATAGATTTTTCTCATTAATTTTGGTTCCAGAATTATCTGCTTCCCTGAATTATTTTGTTTTTTATTATTTGACGTAGTATTTTTCCATCCTCACTTCCTAAGATGTTTTTTTTTTCAATGTTGTTTTCTCTACACCTGTCAAATCAGTTTTTCCTATTTGCTCATTTTTAAGCTTCTAATTTTTTTTAATTGCTATTTTTTGCATGTGATCAGAGAATCTAAGTTTGGAGAGGATGTTTATAATATTTATGCCAATATATAATTTTTAAAAGTTTTTATTTAAATTCCAGTTGGTTTACATACAGTGTAATATTAGTTTCAGATGCACAGTATAGTGATTCAACAATGACATTAATGGTCATTAAGTTTGAACCATTCTTTTCTCCTCTCCTTCCTACATTTTAGATATATGTTATTTTATTTTGTATTCTTTTTTTTTTCTTGTTCCTTGGCTCATTTTTAGAGAAATATTCATTTTTACTACTTTTCTGTTTCCTGCCTTTATATTGTCACTTTTGGTCTCTCTTTTCCACTCAAAAAGTGCCTTTTAATAATTCTCGCAAGGCTGGTTTGGTGGTCAAAAACTCCTTTTGTTTTTGTTTATCTGGGAAACTCTTTATATCTCCTGTTCTGAATGATAGCTTTTGCTGGATAGAATATTTTTGAATGCAGATTTTTCCCATTTAGAACTTTGAATATATCATAACTTCTGGCTTGCCACTTTCTGCTGAAAAATTTCCAGCTAGCCTTATAGGTTTTCCTTTGTAAGTTAATGACTTCTTTTGTAGTGCTGCTTTTAAGAGTTTTTCTTTATTAATTTATTTTGTAAATTTAATTACAGTATCTTGGTATTGGCCTGGCTTTGTTGATTTTGATGGGAGTTCTGTTCCTCCTGGATCTGGATGTGTCTTTCCTTCCCCAGATTAGGAAAATTTTCAGCTCTTATTTCTTCAAATAAATTTTCTGCCCCTTTTTCTCTCTCTTCTCCTTCTGGGACTCCTATAATAGGAATTATTACATTTGATGGAGTCACTGAGTTCCTTAAGTCTATTCCTGTATTGCATAATTCTTTCTCTCTTTTGTTCAGCTTCATTGCTTCCCATTACTTTGGTTTTTAGGTCATTAATTTCTTCCTCTGCTTATTCCAGCCTGTTGTTCCTTGCATCAAGCATGTTTATAATCTGATTTATTGCACTCTTCATCTCTGATTGATTCTTTTTTCTCTTTTATCTCTGTGGTAAGAGTCTCACATGTCTTCTATTCTTTTCTCAAGCCCAAGGAGTATCCTTATGATCATTGCTTTAAATTCTCCATCAGGCATATTACTTATATCTATTTTGCTTAGATCTATGGATGTGGCCTTATCTTGTTCTCTCATTTGGGATAAATTTAAACTTTAGCTTTTGTTTAGTTGGGAATGTCTTAATTTCCCCTTCACTTTTAAAAAGATAGTTTTGCTAAACATAGAATTCCTAATGGCAGGTAATTTTTTCCCTTTAGCATTTTTTTAAAATATTTATTTATTTATTTGACAGAGAGAGAGTGAGCATGTAGGTGGAGGGGCAGAGGGAGAGAGAGAACCCCAAGCAGACTCCCCACTGAGCAGGGAGCCTGATGCAGGGCTTGATCCTACGACCCTGAGATCATGACCTGAGTGGAAATCAAGATTCCAATGCCTAACTCACTGAGCCACCCAGCATATCTCCTTCTAGAACTTTAAAAATGCCACCCTCTCTTTCTGGCCTGCATGGTTTCTGATGAGAAATCAAAGTTACTATTATTGAGAATTTTTTTAATTGTGGTAAAAATCATAAAATTATTATCTTAATTTTAAGGTCAGCAGAAGAGTGAGCCCAGGAGTGGACCTATGGACCTCAGTTATTTCTGGGTATTAATTTTCTTTGTAACTGTGAGGGGAAATATAGTTTTTAGAGGTGAATGTTGGTCCATGTGGTGGAAAGAAATGCTTTTGTTGTTTTTGTTTGGAGGTGGAGGAACACAGGGAATTCCATTTCATTTCCTTGGTTTTAAAAAACAACAAACAACAACCACACACACACATACACACACAAAAGAAAAAAAAAACCCTCTATAAATAAAACTTCTACAGTCATTATCTTTTAAAAATTGTTTTTTAAGTTTACTTTATAGTAATGTTAACTCTATGCACATTGTTGGGCAAGATGAAAAAGAAAGTTTTCATCTTGCAAAACTGAAATTTTGTACCCATTGAACACTGACTCTCCATTCTTTCCATTTCCCTGCCTCTGAAAACTACTATAATATGTTCTGATTCTAAGAATTTGATTATTTTAGATACCTCATATAAGTGGAATCATGCAGTGCTTGCCTTTTTATGGCTTTTTGCACCTTGCACATTTTTTTCTTTTAAGTTTGTATTTAAATTCCAGTTAGTTAACATACAGTGTAATAATAGTTTCAGTTGTACAATATAGTGATTCAATACTTCCATACAGCACCTGGAGCTCATCACTTTGTATATTCTTAAGATTCATCCATGTTGTAGCATATGACAGGATTCTCTTTTTTTAAAGACTGAATAATATTCCATTTATATCTGTTCAACATTTTATTTAACCATCCATCCATAGATGGACATTTAGTTTGCTTCCACCTCTTGACTATTGTGAATAATTCTGGAATGTGCAAATCTCGCTTCAAGATCCTATTTTCAAGGCTTTTGTCTATTTAAGGAGTAGAATTGCAGGATCATATGGTATTTCTATGTTTAATTTTTTGAAGAACCTCCATACTGTTTTTCATGATAGTTGAATCATTTTACAATCCCACCAACAGTGCATAAGGGATCCAATTTCTTTACATCTCCCTTGTTATTTTTTGTGTATTTTTGTTTGTTCTGGGGGATTCCTTTGGTTATGTTTTTGTTTTGTTTTGATAAAGACATCCTGACAGGTGTGAGGTAATATCTTATTGTGATTTGTTTTGCATTTCCCTGATGACTAGTGATGTTGAGCCATCTTTTCATATATCTTTTGGCCATTTGTGTATCTCCTTTGTAGAAATATCTATTCAAGTTCTTTGCCAACTTTTAATCTACAAGGTTGTTTTGTTGTTGTTGTTGTTATATTATTATTTTTGATGTTGAGTTGTAAGAGTTCTTTATATATTCTGAATATTAACCTCTTATAAGATATATGGTTTGTTAATATCCTCTCCCATTCTGTAGGTTACTTTTTCACTTCAGAATTGTTTCCTTTGGTGTGCAGAATTTGTGTGTGTGTGTGTGTGTGTGTGTGTGTGTGTGTGTGTGTGTGATGTCATTTGCTGATATGTACTTTGGTTGTTTTTGCCTTTGGTGTCATATATGTAAGAAATTATTGCCAAATCAAATGCCATAGAGGTTTCCCCCTATATTTTATTTAGGAGTTTTACAGTTTCAGATGTTTAATCCATTTTGAATTAACTTTTGTATAGGGTGTAAGGTAAATGTCAAACTACATTCTTTTGCATATGGATATCCAGTTTTCCCAATATCATTTGTTGAAGAGACTGTCATTTTCTCATTGTGTACCCTTAGCACCCTTGTTCAAGATCATTTCACCATATACACAAGGGTTTATTCCTGGACTCTTTATTCTATTCCATTGGTCTATATGTCTGGCTTCCTACCAATACATATGGCTTTGATTACTTCCATTCCTAGTTTGTTAAGAGTTGCTGTTGTTATTTATTTTTCTTGTGGTAAAATACACATAATGTAAAATTTACCATCTTAACCATTTTGGGGTGTATAGTGCAGTAGTATTAAATACATTCATACTGCAGTGCAATCATTAACACCTATCCATCTCCAGAACTCTTTTCATCTTGCAAGATTGAAATTCTATACCCATTAATCAAAAACTCCCCACTTCTCCCTCCCCTGGGCCCCTGGAAACCAATATTATACTTTCTGTCTCTATGATTTTTGACTCCTCTATGTACCTCATACAAGCAGAATAATACAATATTTGCCTTTTGTGACTAGCTTATTTCACTTAGGATAATGTATTCAAGGTTTACCCATGTTGTAGCATATGTCAAAATTCCCTTCCTTTTCAAGGGTGACTGATTAGCATGGACTTACTTTTGTCATTTTGCTATTTGTGTTCTATATGCCTTATAACTTTATTGTTCCTGATTTTCTACTTTTCTGTCCTCTTTTTGTGTTTAGTTGATTTTTTATAGTAAAATGTTTCTATTATTTTATCATTTCCTTTTGTATATAAGTATTTTTTGTGTTACCATGGAGGTTGCATTTAGCATCCTAATATTATAGCACACTAATTGAGATTTATACAAGTTGAATTTCATTAACATACAAGAACTCTGTTCCTTTACATCTGTCTCCATTTCTTTCAGTTGATGTCACAAAATTAGATTTTTATATATTGTGTACTTCCAAACAGAAACTAATAATTTTTGAAAAGAAAATGTGGAGTTATAAGACAAAATTACAGTAATATTGGCCTATAGACTAATAATTTTTAAATCGTATTAGTTTCTTAAACCATGTAGAAAACATCTATATTTAGCACATACAATATCTGGGTTTTCTCTGAGACCCTTTGTATTTATTTTTTTCCTAAGAGTAGGTCAGACTTTCTTGTATGCCATGCTTCAGTTTTTTTATGTCATGCTTCAGTTTTTTTAAGTCAGATATTTGACTATTATAATGTGGTAAATCTTGAAATTAGATTCCTTCCCCCCTCAGGGTTTAGTGTTGCTGTTTATTGTAGGTTATTGTTGTTTGTATAGTAGCTTTTCTAAACTAGTTTTGTGAACACTGAATTCTTTGTTGTGTGTTGCCACTGACATCTCTGTTCCTTAGAGTAGTGGTTTCTTGGTGTTTTGACAGAGATTTCCTTAAATTCCTTAATCAAAAAATAAACAAAACAAAGAAAGTACTCTCCCAGTCTTTTCAGATTGTCTCATGTTGGAGCACCCCTTCAATGCTTAGCCAGGACATTTACAACTTGAACTGAGATTTTTCTTCACACTTCTATGGAGTGTAAATGTTAGTACAGGTGAAAACTTACAGTTTATCAGGTTTATTCAGACCTTATAGCTAGTCCTAGGAGTGCATATGGCCTTGTAGATTTTCTGATATACTCAGGGACTTTTCAAAGTCCTTATTCCTCCATGTATCTCCTACCTCAGTCTGTTCAGTTTGTACATCACTTGCCCCAACTGTTATCCCTTGTCATAGGTGGCTGCACCTAGTATGTTCCTCCTTAAGTTCTTTTGACAAATGTCACTTGAGAAGCCAGGTCATCCCTAGAAAGATCCAAAGTGGGTGAAACAAAGGCAAGACCTTGAGTCAGTCCTCTGTGGAGCTACCAGACAAGTCAAAATGCTCCAATTCTTTGAGAATAACATCTGTATTGCTCCCTGCGGTACCAGCAATCTTCATGAGGAGTGTGGCTATCTTCATGGCCTACTATTATGCTGGAATATGACTAGATTCCATAAAACATTGACTCAGATATTTTTCATCAACTTAAATATTGCTGTTTAGAAAGACAGTTTTAGAATTCTCTACTCTTCTACTTTCAGTGACATCAACACCCACCACTTTTTTCTGATAATTCTTCTAGAAATTCTAAACGGTTTTTTTTTTACTTTCTTTTTTTGAATAAAAACAATTGAAATATTCAAAATATTTTGGATACTATGTTGAAATAATTCTATAAATTCTCCATGAACTCTTGAAAAGAGAGCATTACAGTGTATTTATCAATATCCAGTTCATCAGTATTCAGTATTATGAACCAAATAGTCTTGTCGTTGTTGGCCTTGATTTTTAGGACTGAGAGAAAACATAAAATGCTTTAATACATTTATGTTTTTTGTAGTATTGCTATGTACTTTTTAAAAATAAATTTTCTGTATTTAGAAGTAATTTTATCAGATATGTAAAAGTTAATTACTGTTGTAAAATTATCTTTTCATTGAAAATTGAAGTTTTTGTAAATAGTAAATTCCTTTTTCTGTCTTATTTAATGTAATTTTTCCCTTGAATTCTACTTTGTGTGCAATGTTGTCTCACTGCCTTTTTTTTCTATTGTTTGCCTTTGCCTAATACATTTCAACCTATCCTTTATGTTTTACTATTCAAGAGTTACTATTTGAGATATAGCACTGATAAACAAGATAGTGTAATATTTTTAAACTACATTAATAATTTTTGCCTTTATGTAGAGGTATTTAAAGTATTTATAGTTAATTTTACATGCATATGTGCTTTTTGTTTATAAAGTTTCTAGGTTCTTTCACTTTTTAAAATCTCTTTGTAATATATGTATCTTATTTTTGTTGGCATTATAGGGCAGTGCCTCCCAAACTTACTTATTTGTTTATTTTTTACATTAGGGATCTAGAAAATAAATGTGATTATCATTCTGAATTGAACGCACAAGACCATTCCCATCCAGGGTACCTTGCCAGTCTTTATTGAACTCTCTAAAGATACAGGAGACCTATATATTGGTCCACCTGTAACCTGTTAAGAAGAAACTAATGTATTACAGTTCACTCTCACAGTTTGGACGTTCTGTTGAATTAACCATTTACTGTCATTATCCAGAACCTTTCTTATGGGAAGAGCATACCAATCTTATTTTGGAGAATGTGACTTTTCCCCTACTCCCAGTATATGATTTTAGGTGGGATTTACACACCTTTTCCTGGGTTATAGACCTGTGACTTAGGCTAAACTAATTAGGCTATTCTACCACATCCACCACAGTGGTTGGATGAGACAAGTGATCATTCTAAGACAATGAATAATCATGATTAATAACTTTTATAGACAACACCAAAAAGATCTCTTTTCTCTAGATTTGTTGGGGTGAGATTCAGATTTGGGCCATGTGCAGTGACCTTGCTGGCATTTTACTGTGTGGCTTTCTTGCTGACATACAGAAGAATAAGAGTCAATTGGTGGATCCTAAGGATGTTGTTTTATTCCTGAATTAAGCTATTCCTCGGCCACACAATTACAGGAGCCAATTAATTCCTTGGCTGATGAAGTGATTTGTGACATAGACAAACACTTTATTGTCTAAGTAATGGTTATAATTTTTCTTAACATTTTTAACATGTGTTTATTATCAATATCAACAATTAACTAATAACATGTGTGAGATACATTATATGATTGCAAAAAAATAAGACATTTTAAATTCAAAACCAGTATGTTGACTGGTCATTTCTGGGTTGTAGTATTTTAACCATTAAATCTTCATATTACTTTGTGGTATCTATTACTTCTCTATTAAAAAAATTATGTGTTCACATTTTTTTTTTTAGAAAATAATGGCCCATATTCTCCTCTAAGAGTCAAACAGGAAATTTCAGACCCAACTACTGCACTTGTAACATTCTATATCTGATCACTCCCACTACTCTTGTCTTCTTTGTCTATATAATTCAGAACTTTCAATAATCACATAATATGTAACCTTAATATTCTCACCCTGTGCATAGCAGCCTTATTCCTGCTTCTAAGGATAAGTCTCTTCCAACCAAGCTACCTGTCTTCTTTTTACTTTCATAGTAACTTTCTCTTATCTCCCTGGTTGAAGTACCTAAGGATCAGATTAAATACCCCACTTTCCCATTACCCAACCAATGCTCCAGTCAAATGTATAATTCCAAAATATTCTGATTTAATCCACTTCTTTTCTTCTCCACTCTGACAATTCTAATTTAAAAAAAAAAAAAGAAAGAAATCACATTTATCCTGGACTACTGAAGTAGCCATACAACTGGGAAACACTGTCACTTTGTTACCTCACAGATGCAAAAGGGATCCTGTAAAGCACCTGCTTAAAATTCTCCTGTGCCTTTTGTAGTACTTAGAATAAGCTCCAAATTCTAGTTTATGAAGCCCTATGTGATCTGGCCTTGTCCTACTCTTTGTATTACTTTGGTTTATTCCCCTTCTCCTTCCCACCCACCCATCCCCCATCATCTAGCTCTATTCAAACTGGCATCTTCCATTTCTACATTAAGCCTTTGGACAAGTTGCATATTGTTCCCAGAAGAGTCTTTCCTCTGGTATTTAAAAAGTTGTCTCCTTCTTGTCAGTCAGAACACAGCTAAAATGGTAATGTCTACAGAGAAGCTTTCTTTAGCCATTTAATTTCATGTCTCTGAAGCTGAAATTTATTATCCAGAATAGCATGTTTTAGCATTGGATGGTTTCTTATTTATTTAGCTGTTTGTTCCATTATTTCCCAGACTATAATGTAACTTTCCTCATGTCTGTTTTGGCCTTCAGTGTATTCTTAGTATCTAGAACAGTACCTACCTCATGATTTGTTATATAAATTATTAAATGAAAGGCTGAATAAGTGAACAGATGACTATTCCATGAGAAAACTTTCATAATTTCCAAGCTAGAATTAATTTCTCCTTCTTTATTGTCACATGGCCTCTAAGTATTACTGTGTTATAATGAGATTTGTACATCTTTCTCTTCCATTATATACCAAGCAATTTGATATAAATGAGTGTTTTTTTCCCCCATCTTTGTACTTTCCAAGTAAGTACTTTGCACAGTGCCTTAGCATCTTAGACATAATGGCCATTCATAAATGATTTTCTAATTGAATTATGTTGCCTTTACAAAATCTTAAGAGTCTCTCATGAGCATTCCTAAGGGAAAGGTTTTTCTCTTGGAACCTCTCATGAGTCCTTAGGCCAAAATTAATTGCCACTCTTCTCTGTTTCCATTGTGGTCAGCATATGCTAAGTGTTTTTAACAATATGATTTATATTGTAGACATTTTATTAACATGCCTATTTCCACAGCTAGAATGAGAGGATGTTAATATTACATCTTAAATATAACAGGGCTTAAAAGTATCACCGATAATGAATTAAAATAATATTTAGTTATTTGCCAATTCCCATAAAAATGTGAGGAGTTACCAGAGCAGAACGTGACACCTGTGAAGATTGAGCAGTCTTTTCAGTTAGTCATTGTAGCCAAAGGTAATCATGCATATTTCCAGAGAGGCCTTGACTACTGTAGATCCACTGCTCAGTCAATTGTAAGCAATTGGCTTTGAGAAAACAAAGTTGAAGTTATTTAGATACATTTTATCTAGCAAAGTCATGAAATTCTACGACAATCAAGGATAGCCCATAGTTCAGTTTTTGGGATAAGGAGATGATACAACTCTTATTTTCTCTTCTCTTTTCTATTTTGCAAAAGTAGTCTATTTTAAAAAGACCATATCCATGTTTAGATGGTGTTGTCAAGAATTACAAACAATAATAACAATAATAACAATCTTTTTAGAGAGAGATACTCCAGGTGTATAGGAAGTATAATTTTATTAATTTCTAATAGGATTTTGTCTCACTCTGACAAAACTTGAACATATATCATTAGAACAAAAACATCCAACACAAAAGAATATTTATCAAAAATAAAGGAACTTCCTAAGCAGTCAGTATTCACACCTTGGATGATTTTTTGAAGAAACATATGTTGGCCAAAACCACCTACAATATATTTGGAAGAACAGGAATTGTGCCATGAGAGATGGCCTTGGACTTGGAGGAAACCAAATGCTCTTTGATGCCTCCATGTAAATATGGTTGCAATTTGTTTTTAATAGATTACTTTTACCAGACAGTGCAGTCTCTGGGAATATAGTAGTGAGCCAGAGATGATATGCCCTAGCTTTTAGAAACTTTCCATTATAGTGGAAAAATTTGGAAGTTCATGTATGATGTAAGGTAACCATTCTTCTTTAAGCACTTTGTGTTTTATATTCCTTACAAGGTGGAACATACAAAATTGCAGAATAGTAAACTTATCCCTGAAACAAGAGTAGCATAGGAGAGCAGAGGCCATCCTTCCTCTGCAAATCTTCAGCCTAAGAATTTTGTAGCCATCTAGCCTTGACTTCATCACTCAGAACAGTCCAACAAGGGAAGATCTAGAGTCTCCAAGGCATAGATAGATGAACAGTAGAATCTAGAAGATAGGTAGTCCTTCAGAATACCAACAATACACCCTGATTTGGGTGGGGAGTGGGGGAGTCACATTCAAATTCTTCTACCATGAAGCCATCCTTGGAGTCACTAGATTATTCAAAATATTGACTGGCCTACAGTCAAAGCATCTGGAAAAATGTCCTCAAATATTTGAGCAAAAAAAGATACTTGTGGAGACCAAACCATTCCTGAGAGTTTAAAAATATTATTCTATCCATGTTTGATTCTGAAACTTCTTTGGGATGTAATTACGATGATTTTTATCTTAAATCTTTTTTTTCCCCTATGGACATGGTGGTACCACCTTAATGGTGGTGAGCACTTTTGCCAGGAAGCCACACTTAATCTCCTATGTATTCATTTTTGACATCATTGCTCAGTTCATGTGAAGGCTCCATTCAGGCAAACATTCAGGAATTGAATGATCTTTATTCTTCCTCATGGTATGTCACTTTCTGAGTGAAGTATTTAAACTCCTTTATTTCAATCTAACAAGAAAAAAGGGGGGAGGCAGAGATTTTTCAACTGGGTTCTGGAAGAGTGCTTTGATCAGACAATTGGAACAGTTCTCCAATCTTGGCATTACAGAATTTGTCTACAATTTACTGTTTTACTCATTACCCTTAGATACTTAGCTTGCTACAACCACTGATTTCCCCATACATTAGTGCCTGGGAAGGCTAGACAGTTTTCTATAAGATATTGTATGAGGCTGAGGAGCAAGACAATATTTTCTCTGACTGATGCTAAAGAGTGCAGGTGTCGGTATTGGTAGGGCGTCAATATGGTGTTACTTTCACAGCATATTTCAGAGAGAAATACTGAGTAGTTCTCTTTTCAATACGTACACCATCTGCCATTGCCAAAACTGGGAGAGATATCGCATGGTGTCTGTTAAAAAATAAAATTCAGCTGAGTAAATTTTAAAGATATTACTGGCTTTATTCAACAGGTTATGAAACCAGTTAGCATCACATCTAGCTAAAAGAAAGGTGCTCTAAGGAGCTGTACAAAATGAAAGACTATTATAGGCAGAAGGGAGTGGGAACAAGGGAGTTACACTAGCAAAAAGTGAATTGGTTGTGGCAAGGTCACTTTCCTTTAGGGAATGGGAGGAATCTATCAGGCAGATTACCTCCCTAGTCTTGAGGTGGTGATTCGTGACTGACTAGTTTAAGGTTTGATTTCTGGGAGAGGGCAAAACTGTAATTAAATCTCGGTTTGGTGATGTGGGGCTTAGCAATAAGGAGTCCACTTTGGCCCTGTTGTCTTGTTTTTAACAAGTCTTTCGATGGAGTGAAAACCACCAACCTTGTGGCCTTACAAATTTTTCTTCATTCATGAGAATCCATTTTACCTTCTCTCTTCCTGGTATGCCTGCCCTACCTATACATTACGTCCCATCTCTCCCAGAAATAATTTTTAGAGAGGAATGTGTTTATACGATCACTAAAGATAGAACTTCTACTCACATTGCGGTTAATGTCAAAACACATCTATAATTATATATATTTGTTTATTCATTTATTTATGCCATTAATTCTTCTGTGGACTTTTAGCTATGTTTATTCTGAGTTTGTTTGTTTTTCATTCTGGCATTGCTGTGGGTAAGAATTCCTCATTTTAATCTACAGTCTCAACCAGGTGGGAAGAAATTCAAAAAGACTTACGAATTATTATTGAAGAGTGTCTGCCCAACGATAATTATTATTGAGAAAAATAGCAGTATAGAGGCCATTTCAAATGAGACAAGGAGGCAATAGCTTGTCCTCAGAACATACCTCATTTAAGAAGTCAACGCTTCTCTGCCAGGAAGGTAGGCTACACACTGACTTCCTTAAGAAATATTTAAGGGGCACCTGGCTGGCTCAGTTGGAAGAGCATGAGACTCTTGGTCTCAGGGTTATAAGTTTGAGCCCTGAGTTGGGTGTTGAGATTACTTAAAAATAAAATCTTAAAAAAAAAAGAAATATTTAAGATAATAGCCCTTAAAACTTTAATATGAATTAGTATTTCAGGCTATATATCATCAGTGAGTCATTTTTTTCCTCCTGTAGCAAGATTATACTAATGATTATTGATCTGGCAGTGTAGAATGAGAGATACCCAAGGTAATAACTCTGACAGTTTATATTCTTAGACAAAAAAAAAAAAAGGCACTTGTCAAACTTTCGAAAATGCTGTGTAAGGTTGTTTATTTTTCTCTGAAGTGGAATATCTTACTACATTATGTGCTGGCACTTTGCAAAGCATCTAGGTAGGATACTCTATCAATTTAGGGTCAGGGCAAATAATGATGCACAAAAAATGATATTGGCATTATAGAATTATACCATCTGTAAGTAACCACTGTGTTGAATTTTGTATGGAAAAGGGACATGATATCACTAGTGCCTTAAGCTTAAACTTCTTGGTGTATTATAAACTGGAAATCATGGTGATCTGAATGCTTGTGAAGCACTAGAAACCCAAGAATATGAAAACCTGCAGGTGGAAACTTTAAATATTGCATATTTCATTGGATGGCTCTTACTCCATGTTGCAAATATCAATTATTAAATACTACCAACATTATTTAAGTAGTCAGTTTTAATCATAATATTTTACATGTGTACTTATACCAGCATAATGAAAGCTCCCGATGTGTTTCACAGACTATACACAGCTTTATTAATGAAATGTAGCTATCTCCACTAAAAGCACATTTTTATCCAAGATAATTGTAAAATGCAATAGTCATAGATTATGTTAATAGACAAGAGAAAGAACATGAATAAATAAAAGCCATAGATAATCCCCCAAACCTAATTTTAAAGACTATTTTAAATTTTCTTCTTCTACCAAACCTTTATAAGGGCTGCTAACAAGTAATAAAATTGACTGACTGCTATTTTATTCCCCCTTCCTTCCGTTACTTGCCGACTGGTAGAAATGCTAACGAGCATGTGAATAGCCAATGGGCAGGTAGTAGAGGAAAAGGAAAGAGAAGGTGGAACAGAGGTAATCCACCACCTCGATAATCAGCTCATGAATAACAGAGTTGGCTGAAAGATAACACTTCAGTAAGTGCTGTAATAAACTCAGTGATCAGTATTCTCAGTGGCTTAGTGGCAGGAAGGAGAACTACAATCTTTACAACTACAGGGAAGTCCATGATTTTTACAGAATTTATACTGCAAAAAGGGTATCAGTCTTCCCTGCAAAAAAAAAAAAAAAAAAAAATCTGCGTTCGAACTGGAGGGTTTAGAACATCTCTAAAATGCCTTTTCTTACGTTACAAAAAGGCTCCAAGTTTACCAGACGGCTTAAGGGGCACACATGTATCATCATGATGCTATCGCTGCTTATAAAGTCCAGCAATCACAGAATTCAAGAGGCACAGTGTGTGACAATGTGGATTGTTTTGATGTTCTCCAAATTATGTTTTCCTTAACTGCCTGAAGTTACAGATTATTTCCTTGGAGACACAGGGAAGCTTGTGAGAAGATGGATAGTTGGGTATAATGATGGCACTGTGGCCTGATAAAGCTGCACATCTATCTATAATAATTTTGCTTGGGTACACAGTTTATCACAGTTATTTTTAACATCACTCCTAATCGAGAATCGTGTCTTTAGTTTAGTTTAGTTTTGTTTTGTTTTGTTTTGTTTTGTTTTCCTTGCTCTATCACAAAGTTCTATAAGGACTTGTGGAAGTAATCCAAGAAAGGAAGTAGGAAGGAAGGAAGGGAGTAAGGAAGAGTTGGTTGTTCATCCAAGTAAGGAAGCGTTGGTTGTTCAATGGCAGGAAATAGAAGCAATGGCTGTCTTCCTCCTAGGTCTCTTTCAATCTGTTTATTTTCTTTAATCATTTTATACATATCTGCCAGAAAACGCTCCAATAACAATCAAAGAAAATTCTTCCTTGTTTAGAAATTTTACCTCACTAGGCCACTAAAGATTTATTGTATTTCTTCAATGTTCTCAATGAGATTAAGTCTCCACTTTTTTTTTTTTTTCTTTGTAGGAGTCAGTTATTCTCTCACCACCTTTAGGCAGTTCCACTTTCCAAGGGCCATTTTACTTTGCAAAACAGTATTTTGACTTCTTGATCTAGAGTCTTTCCAGTGCCAGAGCATTAATTCTCCTCTTTCAGAATGTTGAACATTGGCAAATATCTTAGTGACCTCACCTCGAGATATATGCTTAATATCACATATTTGTATTGGGTATATTAAAACTCCTGCATTTGTCACTCCTAATTGGGTCCTAAGCAGAAAAAAAGCAGTTCACAGCATGCCCTCCGTGAGCTGTCATAAACAGAAATATGAGGCAGTGCCAAATTCTCTAAGGCTTGACAGCCGATGATTAGGATGTTTTAATTTAGTGGACATGTAGAACTTCTTCTGACATCTAAATGGGTGAGTGCCATAAGTAATCTATTTTTTGCACACATTCAAATTTAGACTGAACAAAAAGTAGCTTGAAGTAGCATTTTAAAGAAACAGAGTCAGCAGAAGAGTTGATTTTAACATAGCATTGAATTTAGAAGTATGTTGACAGGATAAAATGATTAAATCACAACTGAAATAATTAAAATAGATTTTACACATTTTCTTTCTCAAATATTCATAACATTAAGGGAATATATGCACAAGAGAGTGCCTTTTTAGAAAGATTTCTGTATTTGTTTCTTTTCTTCTCCTTCTCCTTCTTTTTCCTTCTCCTTCTCCTTTTCTTCTCCTCCTCCTTCTCCTCCTCCTCCCCCTCCCCTCCTCCTCCCTCTCCCCTCCTCCTCCCCCCCTCCTCCTCCCCCCTTCTCTTCTCTTCCCCCTCTCCTCCCCCTCCTCTTCCTCCTCTTCTGCCTCTTCTGGGATCTGCCTTTTAGCTCAGTTACTTGCATCTATATAGAATGAATCCAGCATGCTAGGAAACATGAATAGGGAAGATTACATGTAGCCTCTTTTGACTGGGAGGGAAAGAGTATGTAAGGGATAGTGGAAAAACCTACTGAAACATGATTCAGGTTAGGCTGTGGGGTAGTTATGATACTTTAATTGGTATATTTTATTTGAATGAAACTGTTCTACAAAATCCTAACTAAAGAAATTCTCACTTATTTTGGGTTTTTGTTTGTTTGTTTTTGGTTTTTTGCTTTTCTTCCTGCAAATGTTGAAACTACTTGAAACTACTGGAGAAATGAGAACTTGTAGATCCACTCTATGATTTCAGATTTTTATGACACTTTTATTCACTCTCAGATCATTCCCTCAACCTACCCATTTGTTGCTTTCTGTAATCCAAGGTGAAAATTTGAATTTTCAACTTCAAATTGTGATTGTTCATGGAATATTAATGATGAATGATAACAGTTATTCTCCAGTTGTTACAAAACTCGAAAAAAATTTGTTTTTTAAAGATTTTATTTATTTATTAGACAGAGATAGAGAAAGCCAGCAAGAGAGGGAACACAAGCAGGGGGAGTGGGAGAGGAAGAAGCAGGCTCATAGCAGAGGAGCCTGATGTGGGCTCCATCCCATAATGCCGGAATCATGCTCTGAGCTGAAGGCAGACACTTAACGACTGTGCCACCCAGGCGCCTTGAAAAATTTTTGTTCTACTCTTAAGAGTATGCTTTTATAATGGGAAAAGGAAGAATCCTAATGGGAGTTTGAGCGGAGTAGTAAAATTTACCTTTGAAGTAGGGAATGAGAAAAACACCAGAACAGAGAAGACTTTAAAAACCATCTTGCCTACCTAACATTTTTTTTTTCCTGAGGTAACCCTGGATACAACACGCCAGAATATATAGCTTTATTCCTCTGCCATGATTCATAAGAAGAGTATATTGACTGTTAGCTAATGATGAAATTATTCTCATCAGCATTTGAATTTGAATTTATAAGTCACCTTTTTCTTGGTAAAATTTGTCTTAGGAAGAAACAATTTATAAAGAATGAGAAGTGTCCTGGCTCCATCACTGTTAGAGGACTGCAAGTTTGGATAATTGGGGCAGAATCAGAAAACTGCATCGTATTTTAATGTGTGTCTGTTTGCTTGATGGAGCCAACAATATTTTATATGTATAATCTTTCTACTTTAAACTAAATTGGCTGGAATAGTTAGAATAACAGTTGTTTTAATTGTTTTTAGGAGGAGGGAATACTAATAAATGTTTTTATCAGTATACTTGCAATAACATGAGTAAAGTGAAGGTGAACAGTTGACTCAACCGCAGTGATTTGCATATGGAATCCTGTGTATCACCTAATGACACTAGCACTGAATCTAATGATTACTACTTTTCCCCAAAACTTTTCTGACTTTTCTGGTCTTTTTTTTTTTTCTCCAACCACACAGGTTAGTTTTATTGTTGTTGATATTTTGTGTTTATTTTCTTTTGGTTTTTGTTAAAAGTAGAGAGGAATAAAAGTGACTAAGAAAATATAGAATAGTAGAGAAAAGATAAAGAATACATGAATACGTACTTTCTGTTGGACTTTAGATAGTACAGAATTGTGCATACATAGCATTGAAGGGTATAAGAAGCGTAAGCCACTGATTAGACCAGACCTGGTAAACCCCATTTATTTCTAGTCAAGATGATTTAAGGGATACTAGGAAAAACAGGAGCGTACTCACAGAGGGATTCCCAGAATTTTTAATGAAGTATTAGTCTTGTCACATATTAAAATAGTTATTTCTTGGCCTGCCTTTTGATTTCTTTCAGAGTGAGAGCTGCCAAATTATATAGGTAGATGTTATGAAATGTCTTTACATTCACAAATGCTAAGATAGTCATTATGGAAATACAATAAAAAGAGTATATATATAAAACTTTACTATCAACAATGCATTTTCACCTTCATTATTTAACTCTCAGAGTTATCCTATGTACCAACGAGACTAGCTAGATTATGCTACAGTAACAATATCTAAAATTGCAAGTCTTATTTCTTGCTTATAATACATATTTACTGTGGATGAGCTAGAGGTTTTCCTCTGTCTTATAGCATTCAGGAATTTGGGTTGACTGAAGCTTCATCTCAATATGTTATTCTACAATCTCCACAGCAAATATAATAACTTTAAAAAATAGTGTATTGTGCACTGACATTGAAAGTTTCCACCCAGAAATGACCATCATTTAATATTTCACATTTAATTGGCTAAAGCAAATCACATAGTCACATCTAACCTCAAAGGGAGTGAGGAAATAAAACTCTACCGATTGCCTAGAAAGGAGCATGCTCAGAAATCTATCTTGAATGCACTGATGACTACTATACCCAAGAAGGTAAATATTTTTCTTCATATCTCACAGATTTATTTATTTATTCATGCATATATTCCACATACTGTGGAAAAGAAAAGAAAAGAAACAAATACAGAAATCTTTCTAAAGATTTCCACACATACCTTCACTTACAAGTCTCCTTTCTCTCAAAAGAGATCAGGAGACAGGCCAAGGGACACAGATGTGTATGTAACAAAGACTTTTTAAAATCAGTTAAATGGGAGCTAACAGGCTAGAAATTAAATTCAGTGCTTTTGTGTTCAGTTATCTTTCCTTACGGTATCTATTGAAGTGTCCTCAGTTTACTGTAATAGAACGCTATTCAACTGCCATGATGATCATTTTTCCAATATTTACCATTATAATATTCCCAGTGAGTTCCACTGCTGGGCTGATGGTATGCTGTGAAGTTAAAAGTTTCATAGGAAGTGAGATTAACCATAATCAAATGAAGTTTTTAAATGGGAGTCTCTTTCATTTATTCAGTTATAATAAGTAAATAATAACTTAGCTACTTTAACAGGCTGTCCCACCAATTTTAGATACACTGCCTCACCTTGATGAATGTGTTAAGTAAATGGAAGCATATTGGGTGGAGCTGAAATTTTTTGCTTCTCTTATGTGCATTTAGATTTCAGTTTTCCTCTCTAAGCTCTCAATACATGAAAGGTGACATTTAAAAAATATTATGTACACATGGACATGTTTATCAGTTTCTTCATTTGAGAAATGCTTTAACTATTCTCAAATCTTGTTTTCCATACTTAAGACAACCTTTTTTCATGCCCTCTTAAAATTTGGTTTTAGCAAGTCATGCTCAAGTTTGATTCACTAACATATCTGCACATTTTAGCTCCAGGTAATTTATGGGTTCTCACTTTGCTTTATTTTTAACATTTTTAAAAATATGATTAACCAAATACTCATATCAACCAAAATCAGTGGAAGATGTTTCCCTGGTATAGCTGTGTGTTCTGAAATTCATACTGAATTATTTTTATAAGTTCCTGACTTCTTCCTTTCAAATTTCCTGTGTAATGTTGAATTTAATTCCTAATGCCTTCACAATGTATCACTGATGATGTGATCATGAATAATCTCTGAATTGTACACAAATCTATGTATGTTCATTATCAGACATGCCTTTGTTAATGAAAAAAAATCAATAAAACAAAGTGGTTTATTCAGGTTTCTTAGTTATAAGCAACAGGGGGAAAAGACAGTATTTTTAAGCAATAAGTGAATCATCACAAGCAAATTTGGATTCAGAAAATCAGCAGAAAGCTGACAAACCAAGGTTGGACATTGGCAGAAGTCAGAGGAGCTCTGGACAGTGAACAGCAGGAATCACGTAAAGGGCATGCACCAGAAACCATATGGTTTGCATACCATCCAGGCGGTTGCTGGGAATCTGACCAAGCGTTCCTTCTGCCACTAGCACAAGATCGCACTTTAAAGGGTTTCTGATTGACTGAGATTAAGTCACATGTCCAATTCCTGGCTATATCTGAGTGGAAAAGAGAAGTGGGTGGAAAGGGGAAGGAAAGCGAGTGGGAAAGGGAAGACTCTGCCTTGCTTGCTCCAACAAAACTAACAGCTTATGGAAGTTCGCTGTGGAAGGGTAAACCTCAGCAATTTCCATTCAAATAAGAGAACACAAATTATGAAATTCCTACAAAGGAGATATCAGTATAGCGGTAACAATTGGAAGGAGTGGGGTGGGATATAGGACCAGAAATTTTAAAAAATTACATAAAAAGCAAAGTGTACACTTCTCAGAAGTACTCATGAACATATGATTTGTAAAAGTGTTACCTGCTAACATTTTTTCTAATTTTTAAAGAACTACTGAGGAAAATAGCATGGTTTTATTTTTCAGATAAGTCTGTTTTTGTTTTAAAATGTATTTTTTATGAAACTATACATTTATTGTTATTATTTTTTATTCTTTAAGCACCCAAGACAGGTGTCAGTTGCCACAGTATAGATTGCCCAGGAGACTAGTAGAATGATCTAATTTGTGCCACAATGACTTAGGAGAAATATACCAAAAATGAAATAAAAGAATACTTATGCCTATATATCATTACCCTGAGGGATTTACAAAAGGCTGATAAACAATGTTGTTCCTTTCAAACTGATGGTTTTCCTGGTATCTTGTGGTTTTATACATCATTTCTCTAATTGTCTAGGAAATTTCAGCATCAAAATTACCTGGAGGATAACATGCTTGTAGAAATGTAGAATTGCGGGCTAGGGGCACCTCGTAACACCACTGAGTCTGAGTTTGGGATGATGAGACTAGAAATACACATATTCAAGAAACATCTCAAATATATTCGAACATTTAAGGATATGTATATCAGAAATTGTTCTCAGCACAAACAGGTTAACTTAAGTTGGATCAAGTTTCATAAATAAGAAAAAAAAAAAAACAGGAGGCTCAAGATGAATTTGAAAAGGAAGAGCATCAGGGAATTTCCTATATTTTTGAAATCTTTATCTCTGATATGTGATCACTGTTACATTCCAGAAGCCAAGATATTTGGGCTACTGCATCAAAAGTTTTTAGGTGCTTACAAATGTTTTTACAATAAAAGTAGGATTTTCTCTGTGGGCCAAAATCTTCTCGTATTTTTCCCAAGTAAATAATACAGAATTTACTAAAGATTTATGAGAATTGTAACCCAAGTTTTTAAAATAAGATTTCCTCGCATGTGATTTTTTTTTTTTAAGCATTGCTAAAGGAAAAGTTATTTTGAATGAAAGAGATACTGGGAAGGAAAGGGAAGTTACGGGTCCACCTTTAGACAGCTTCTGGCTTTAGAGTGTTCTAGCAAACTGTATTGAAATGAATGGAAGCAATTATAAAAGGAAGCTGCTGACCTTTCTGAAAAGGCTGCCAATCCATAATACCTCCTGCAATGCTCATCCCCTTTATTCATGCTTAACAAACCTTGTCACCCTTGTCGCAGTGCCTCAGAACCCCTTGTTAACTTTTCCCCTTCTGTTGTCTTTAGGGTATCTGCAGCACGTCTGTCTGCTGAAATACTTCTCAATTGCCAATTAAAGGAAGTTAAAGAATGAGTACCTAGGGATGAATTAACCTGGCAAGTTAACCTGGGGGAAGAGTGGGTTAGGGATACAAACGCTCATCATCACAGTCTTACACATTTACCTTCTCATCTGACATACTTGGGAAAAGGTATTGGTATATATTTGCTCAAAAATCAGGAAGCATTGCGATTCAGTTTTGCAGGGTGTAAACAATTTGAAAAACAAACACCAGAATCTTCTGAAGGCTTCTCTCCCACCATTGTGTTCCTTTTCCCTCAAGTAAAAAAAATGCTAATATTTAAGCACTGCTTTGCAGAAACACTTAACAGGTACCTGCAGGTAGTACAAAGCAATTCCTCAAGGAGGGTGTTATCCAGAATATCTTCTTGCTTTATAATGCCGACTTAACACGTAAGCCCCTGGATCATCCCTGTTTGGATTAACAGTCATTTGAATGATTATTAAGCAGAATTCTCTAGAATTGAATAGTTCTGGCTCTCAGATAAGAAAAAAATCCACACTTAAAGTATCCGATATTTGAACCTCTAATCAAGTTTTTATTTATTCGTTTTTTTAAAAATTTCTTTTGGTTTGTGTTTCTGATTTTCTGTACTGTTACCAGTTAGTTTTCTTGAAGGGACACTTCAGACAATGAGCCCATAGCACCTATCACTGAATAACTAGTTAACCCGCTTGCAGTAAGAGAGTGGAGAAATGAGATGGGAGAATTTAAAATATGCAGTGCATTTGATCCTGAGGTAGTTTTATTTTCCATAAATATCATGGATTGCTGCTAATACTGTTGACAATATATATAACCTTATTTATGTTTATAAAGTTTGGAGAAAGAGAGAAAAATAGCATAAAATGAGCCTTAACTATTGTGTGCTAAGCCATTTCCATGTATGTAATTTAACATCTCAGTAACTCTATGATGTTATTCTTAATTCTGATTTTTAGATGAGGAACCTGAAATAGATATGGATGAAGCTATTTGTCTAAAGCCATTTGGTTAGTGAGAGGCAAAAGAGAAATTCAAATTCAGATATAATTTCCTAGTTGAAATAGAATTCTCTCTGGATCCAGAGTCAAAGTTTTGTTTCTCTCCCCGTATTTTACCATGTTCCTTATACGTAAATCCGTTAACCAGATCAGTAGGTACCAAATATCAAGTAAAAACAAACAAAGACACAAAATCAGAGATCATTGGTTGTGTTACTTCTTTTTTTTTTTTTTTTTTTTCAGATTTTATTTATTTGACAGAGATAGAGACAGCCAGCGAGAGAGGGAACACAAGCAGGGGGATTGGGAGAGGAAGCAGGCTCATAGTGGAGGAGCCCGATGTGGGGCTCGATCCCATAACGCTGGGATCACGCCCTGAGCCAAAGGCAGACGCTTAACCGCTGTGCCACCCAGGCGCCCCTGGTTGTGTTACTTCTAACTAGATGATTTAAAGGGACGTTGAGTCTATAAAAAGTTAATTAGTAAAAACATGTCTTTCTATAAGTTTTATCAGTATTATCTGAAAAGAGTTTGTTTCTTGGGATTTCCCCAATTTCACATTGGACTGGAAAGATAATATCCTCCAGGTGAAGAAAAGTACAGATGTAAGAAATGAACAGAAAGTGTCTATAGCTATCACTTAATTCAAATTCCCAGTTCTAAAGATGATGTCACTGAGACATAATGGAACTTGCCCACATTATATAGGAATTACGGCAAACATAGTACATTGCATGCCTTTACTATTTTTTATGTGAATGGATATGTTAGCCTCAATTATTTTTGTTTCTTCATATTGACACTTGTTAATACATTTATATAAGAATCAGTATTTCCCCTTTCTCTGAGTTTTCTGTGAAAATTTAAAAACATAGCCATATTAGTACTTAAAATAAACTTTCGTCGTTGTTGTAAACGCTTCCCTTCTCCCATATTTCCAAAGCCTGTTTTCTTCATATCTGACTTACCTTCAGATGACTGAGTTCTTAGGGAGGCCTCAGTAGTACAGCACCCCTTCCTCACACGTAAGCATTTTCCACGGATAAGGGTTCCAAGTGCGAGGACTTGCAGGTACGTCAGAAGTTGGCGGGTGCTACTTTGGTTGTGCCAGGCTACACTGGTACCTTGTTTTAAAGAAAAAAATAGAGGCCTTTTTTTTTTTTCTCCACCCCATTTCGTACCCTCTGTACAGTATCACTTCCAGCCTCTTGCGCCAACATTTCACAAGGATGCCTCTCAAAATGCTGTCAGCATGCTGGGATTTGTATTCCAAATGCTCTCATTAGTATGTCTTCACATTCGAATATTCCACAGCGTTTCTTCTTTCTTCAAGTTAGACCCACTGTCAAGGCTATTCATAAAGAGGAAAAGTACTACCATTTAAGAAATTATTCTATTAATTCAAATTAAAATGTTTTAAAATATGGTTTTATTTAACTTGAAGTAAGTTCTTACTTATTAATGCGTTAATAAGAATGCAGTCATTTGAAAAAAGTGCCTAATGTTGGGTCAGATGGAATAAAAACTGTGTGTACATATATATATGTATATTTTTTTCCAGTTTCTTTGTAAACATTAAGCTGTTGCAAACATGCAAAGTTTCAAAGAATAGCCCTCTTTAACTTTATACAAATAGAATGATATTCCTTTTACTGTTTCTGGTTAGCAACCCCATTCCCATTGTTGGACAAGCAATGATTCAAAGCTACATTATCTTAGAACAGAGTAATACTTCCTCATTTTGGCCCTGTGTTGCTTCTGATGAGGTCCCTGAGGGTTGTAGAGGGAAACATCGGAGCTGAGACTCATGATAAAATAAACTAGGTTAAAAAGAATAAGAGGCAGTCCCAATGCCAAACACTAGAGAAGTGAGATGGAGTCTTCTTCGCATTTCTTTCCTCTACCCCATGCTCAGTGGATCCTGGTAGTCAGAGGAGAACTGAGCTCATATTACATCATTTTCCTCTCCAATTTTGAAAGAGCCTTTTAGAAGAAAAGATATGCTTGAGCAAACGGTGTCCTCAACCTCATTCTAATTGCTTAGCATGCTCTCAGCAATCTGACTTTATATAATGAAAAAAGTGTGGCGTAAGTTTATTCCTGAGGTTCTTTGTGGAACTTTAATATATTTCATATTTATGGACTAGGTCATAATTTATTTTCCCACATCTGTACTTTGATCTCATCCTCAGCTAAACAAGTACCTTATGAAGCGGAAAAAAAGAAGTTGGTTTACGTACTATAGTAATTAAGAACTAAAAAGATGCTTTCCCAGCTGTTGCTTTTGAAGTCAAGTTTAGTTAGTGGCAAGGTGCCAATTTTCAATTAGAAAAAAGATTTTTATTTAAAAAGTATAATGTGTTTTCTTATGTCAATAATTCATTTTTAGCGTTTTTTAAAAAATTATTTTCTACTAACAGGGGCTCCAACCATCAATTATTAAAGGCTGACTCTTTTGACTATGGTATAGCCTTCTGTGTTTGTTCAGCTTCTGCTTGTTTAGCATTTGTTAGGCTGAAATAAAAGTCTTTCCCTTATTTCTCCTGAATGCTTCAAGGAAATTTTAGTTAAGACATATTGTCCTATTTTTGTTTCATCTCTTAAAGAATTATTATAAGTACACATACGCATATATACTTTGTGCTTAAGTTTTGAAATTGAAGTGGAAGGAAATAGGTACTAGTGTTAATTCAAGTCAACTTGGTAGAAATTTAACCTTTTTCTTCTCTTATCTCTTCTGATAATAATAATAAAGATGTGCTCACCTAACCTAGACACATAAGCCACTTCTCTTAGTTACCAGAAGATGGTATGAAAGAAAGTCTAGGAGTGACTTATTAGCCTGATGGGAATTGGCCTTGACTTTGGCTCAAAAGAGAGCTCAGGTCCTCAGAAGATGTGCCTTTACCTGAATACCATGCCCAAGAAGTACTGAATACAATGGATGTTTTCTCTATTTTTCCATAACAACATTGTTTTTGTTTTTGTCTTAGGATAATGGGCCAAACTCAGTAGAATTAATATTTACATAATTTTCCATTAAAGAAAAAAAAGAAAAAGAAAGAAAGAAAATGTTTTCATTTCTTTCCTTCTGTCATCTCTCCTCCCCTGGTTTTTGGCTTCTCTCTGGGTCAGTAATGGTCAACGCTAACAAAGTTGGTCCAACTTCAGGTTCTCATTATAAGGTAATTAACTTGGCATCACAGCAGCTCTTGGCAGCGATGGCTTTTGACTTAGAGATAGCTAAAAAACCAGGCAGAGCTTTAATTCAGTGCCAACTTAATTGTGTGTCTGTGTAAAACCAAAATTTCACAATACGTTTTTCTCCTCCTCAGAAATGTTTGACTAGTGATAATTACAATGATAGACATTTGATTGCGGGTCCAGGTGGGGAATTAGGAGGAGGCTTAGTATCTAAGAATGGTCTTAAGAGAAGGCTATTTAACATTTCTTGTTATTATGTTTTAAGTTAGATATATTAAGATCTCTTCAAAGAAAAAGAGTTTTCTTGCCTGCTCTTGCTTTAAATAGATTGGATCATCTGAATTCATATAGGAAATTGATCTGCTTCTTCCAAGCCAAATTACTTGAAAGACATTAAACTTTTAATTATCTAGAGAATTTTAGGAATGAAGGAGGAAAAAGAAAGTAGATGAGGGGAGCAGATCACCAAAAATATCATTCTTATTTTGTCTAGTGATGTAGCAAAACTTTAACCCTATTTAAATGCAACTCTTGGCTTATCCCTTATCTGCAGCCATCCAGCTGATCACAGCTAGAGAAAAAGCACAACCATTTTGGCTTATTTCACTTAACATTCATTACCGTTAAATTTTGGCAGGCCCCTAGTGTTAACTGGCATTTCTATTACATTTTATTTGTCCAATTAATAGTCAGAAATGACTTCTGCAAATTTCCTTTTCTTTTCTCAAACCTTCAATGCCTTCTTTTCCTTATTCACTTGCACTGATAACCTTACTTTTTATGTCACTCAGATAACAGACGCAGTCAGCAATCAGCTGATTTCCATGAGTCCAACCATCACCCTCTTGTATCTCTGCCTTCATATTTGACTTATCTCCTATCGGTTTGGATGAACGATACATGCTTCAGTCTAGAGACTCTCTTGTGTTCTGGATCCATCTCCTTCACCTGTTCAAGAACATTGCTCCAGGAAATCTACCTTCATTTTTTTGAATCAATTTTTTTATTATCTAGTTAATCATCCCCACCAGCATACAAATGGACTGTAATTTCTCCCATTACAAGAAATTTTTAAAAGAGATAAAAGACCCACCCCTTTCTATCCTTCATTTTCATTTCTTTATATTAACAGCAAAGCTTCTTGAATAAGTGGTCTAAATTCCAGTTCCTCTCTTCCAGTGCGGTAAAGAATATACTTCAATAAAGCTTTCTTCCCAACACAAACTGCTCTTATCAAGGGCAGTTAATACTGACCTCTCAGCAGCAGGTGAGAGAACTCCTTCATTTCTCTGCAATGTTGTCTTCACTGGCATTTAAGATGCCGCACTACTCTTCTGAATTTCTTCCTACCCTACTTACCATTCTGTTCCCTTATCAGTCGCCTTTGCTTGTGACTACTTAACATTGGTGTGCCCTAGGTTTGAATCTTTGGACCTGTTCACTCTCTACACTCACACACTCCATGACCTCATTCATCTTCTTATATTGAATCCCAATTATATGCTGAAAACTCCTAAAATCAGATCTTTGCCTGTATCATTTTCCTGCATTCTAGGATCTCTTGTAGTCATTAAGTCATTAGCCAACATGATGATCAGTGGGATATCAATAGATATCAAAATTATAATTCAGATCTCCACCCCCCCACACACACACCCAGCATCATCTCCCACCACATGCATGTTTACCTGCTTTCTAGCAAACTTTCTCATTTCAGTAACTAGGTATTCAATATTTCTAGTTGCACAAGCTAAAAATCTTGGCACAAGTCTTGACTCCTTTCTGTTTCTCAATATCCACATCCAATCCATCAGCAAATTCTCCAGTTCTAGCTTCAAAATATATTAAGAATTCCATCACTTTTGCTACCTTTACTCTATCACCCTAGTCTAAAGTACCATCATGTATTTTCCGGAATCATTTCATTAGCTTTTTAGCTGGTATCTTTGCTCGTGCCCTCTTCCTATCCTAAAGTTAGAAGTCATAATAATTCTTAAAAACAAAACAAAAAAACATGTAAGTTAGATCATGGCATTCCTTTTACCAAAATAATTCAGTCATTCCCTATGCCTCTCACAGTAAAAGCCTGAGTTCTCTCAGGTTTCTAAGGCTAGAACCAAGTTGGCACTTTTCTGACTTCATCACATAACCTCCTCCCTCCACAGCTCACTTTTAAACAGCTCTTCTTACCTCCTCACTGTTTTTCTAAGAGTCCAGCCTTGCTTTCCTCTCAGGGATTTCTGACCTGCTTTTTCCTTACTTTCTAATGCCCCCCGCCCCTTACTGAGGAGTCAAGCTCCTGCCAAAAAAACCTATATGTGATTTCTCAGGCCTGGCCACAGCAATTGCAAAGGCTTGCAGCTGGCAGGCCTCATGGGGAGAGCTGCCCTCCCAGAACCAGCCTTGGTGCATGGCCAATGCTTACAGATTATGGAGGGAGGTGCAGTCAGGGACTCATGTCCTGCTGGCCAGCCATGCTCTTATACAGATTTGCTGCCCTCACCCAGGCACCTTCATTCCCAGGTGTCTTTCTCTTGGGTCTTCAGGTCAAGGTCTTCAGTTCAGCCCTTACTAGGGGAAGGGAACCTTGAAGACACTTTTCCAACTTTGAATCAGTGCTTGATGCTTTGTTACTCCTAGCCTCCATCTCCCTTGTTCCAGCTTTCAGGTCCAAAACTGCAGGGGCCTTTTGGGGCGGGGGGGGGAACTACCTCAACAGTAAGAGGACTCCCACATCTGTACCAAACTACCTGGCATTCAGCCAGTGTTCCATCCCGTGGGGAAAATGAAACAGGGGAGTTGGAGTTTTCTCTGGTTTTTACCTCTTACTTACACTAGTGTCATAAGTGACTAAAGACTTGATTGTTCCTTTCATTATTGGCTTCTTGATTTAATCCACTATTCCAACACCTGGCAGTTCAGTTCTCTCCAGCTCAGCTGAGTTTCTGACACCTATTAACTTAATGGCTGAATTCCTTGTTGAAATCTCTCTCCTTTTAATATAGCTTTCACTGACCAAGGCATTTAAAATAATTATTCCCTCCCCAAATTTCCTGTATTTCTCCCTTGCTTTGTTTTTCTCCGTGGTATTTATCTTCAGCTAATGTACCATATATTTTATGCATTTATTTTTTATTGTCAATTTCCTCCCACTTAGTATAAGATTTCTGAAGCCAGAGTTTTACTTTTTGCACCCTGTGTGTCTTCAATTTCTAGAACAGTACATAACATATAGCAAGTGCTCAACAACGGCAAAACAACAAATTGTTGAATAAACTGTCTGGAAGGGGCAAAGAGAAAAGCAGTGTGCAGAGGCATAACTATGCTTCATTCTCTGCCTACCAGTGGTTGGAAAAACCTGACCTTGGTTACCCTTTCTTCTCTCTTAAGCCCACTTAGGGGCTATTAACCATACTTGGAATATAAGATAAGTGAGTCCCTAAGGCCTTTTATCTACTGTCTTGGGAGGCCTACTAGGATTTGAATTTACTGAAAATACATGGGGATTTACTAAGACAATCTCAGAATTTGTACCAGTTAGAAGTGACTATATGAGGTGCTGTTTAGTGTTGCAGTATCCTAAACTGATGAGTTGAGATGAACTCAGAATATCAAGTTTGCTTTAAGGCACTTGTCTTATCATAAAATTATAATGCTACATCTTGAGAAAGGGGGATATTGATATAATTTTGTATTGATAATCTGATTTGGCTACAGAAATTTCTCTAATGATAATTACTTTAAAAACAGACATTTCCAATAGGTTTATAACTTTTAAATCCCTAAATATACTTAGAAATTTTATTAAAATAGCTATTGAATAGCACTAAAATTTAAAATAAATTCAATCATAGATCATCATCTCTTTAAGTATGTATGTTCACAGCTCTTCGTAAAATATGTTCATTTCATTTAATTTTTTCCATGCTGTATAGTTTTTTGTTCAAGAATTTTCAGCAACTTCCAAATCCTATTTTTGAACAAAATGGTAATATTCACTCTGTTGGAGAAAACATATTTCCCCACCTTCGGATACCTACAGAGTTTGAAGACTTTTATATCTATTCAAGTTATAAGGCCATTTGTATTCTCTCTAGGATAGAAACAGTACACTTCTATTTCTGTGGTAGGAACTATCTACATTATTTATACTCAAAATTAGTTTAGTCAACCATTTATTGAAAAGTATTTATTAAGTATTAATTATCTTCTGGGTGATTTCATGGGCACCAATGGTGAAAAATAAAAGCCCAAAGGGAGAGAGAGATAAACAATGAAATAACTAATTTAATTTCAGAGTTTGTGATTTTAAAACATGTAATAATAGGTAATAGGAACATAGGATGTTATGAAGAAAGTGAAACCGTGTCTGGGTTCCTAGAGTTAACATAGCATTGACAGGAAGATAAATATTTAATATCAAATTATGCATTTATATATATGTAGACAGAGACAGAGGAACAGAGAAAGAACAAGATGTTATAGATGGATGATCAGCAAGAGCTTTGTATATACGTGATGTTGCCACAGGCCCATGTACGAAACAGGAGTAAATCATATGAAAGAATGAGACAGGACAAGATTTTACTTGGATGAAAATATTCCATATAGGAGAGAAATTTTAAAAAAGGAATAAAAAGGAGGAAGATGTAAAAGCCCAAGGTGGAGAGGGAAGAGCATAATATATTTAGGAAAAAATAATTCAGCATGACTGAAGATTGGTGAACAACAAAAGGAATGGTAAGAGTTGAAGTATGTCTTACCTGGACAGAGATAAAGTGGGAGAAAAGGTTAAAAAGACAGCAAGGACAAATCATATAGAAGCTCACAATTTTGGAGAAGAATTTGAAATTTATTTATTCATTCTTTCATTCATTCATTTACCTATCCATCCATTCATTATTTATTCTAACTGTAATAGGAAACCATTATAAAATTTTAAGGAAGAGAGTGACACAATTATATTTACTCTGGTTGCTATATGGAGATAGAATTTAGCAGGATGAAAATGGAAGAAGGAAGACCAGTTATTATTCCTATATTCCAGAGAAGAAATGATGGGACTTAAAAAGGGGTATATGTAATGGAGATAATGAGAAATGGTTAGAGTCAGGACATATATTACTACCATAGTTGATAGGAATTACTGATACATTTTTGGTGAGGTCTAAGGATAAAAAAGGAAAATAGAATGATCTCTTAAGTTTTTGCCCTATAGAAGATTCATAAGTTCTGCTTTAGTCCTGTTATAGATATCACACATCCATCTCTTGGCGAAGGAGAGCAAAGGGCTGAAAATGGAAATGTGGATCTCAAGGAAAGAGTTGGAATTGGATAAATAATTTTATGAGTTACCCAGTCTTTCATGTGACATTTAGGAGGTTATAACTGGGTGAAATCACTGGGCAGAGACTAGAATCAATTCCAGGACTAACCCCTGGGGACTCAGGTAAAGGGAAGGAAAGAGGTGGAAAATCCAGTGAAGGAGACTAAAAGAAGAACACAACAACATAAAAGGAAATCTAGCAGCGAGATATCCTCAAGGCCAAGTGAAGACAGTACTTCAAGGAAGGAGTAGTCATGTGTACCAAATGTAATTGAGTAATAAGATAAGGCAGAGCTAAATGTTTGTTTTAAAACTAGTGTGTATATAAGCATGATTAAATAAGTTTGGGAAGGAAACTACCTATATTTCTGTATGTATCATTTGACAGTGATTTAGAATAAAAATATGTTTTCTGACAATATAAAACCAGTTTTTGCCACACCATGAACTAATTTCCATCAGTCATCATCTCTCATAGATCCATATTCTGAAGGAAATTGGGATTTCATATAAAATAAGTAATAAGATACCCCCAAATAAAATCATCTATACTGTCATCGGTTTCTCAGATGTGGTAGAAACCCAGGGCTTCCCAGGGCTTCCCAAATCTAGACGAACTTGACTAGATAAATAGAGAACAGCAGTAAGACAACTACACAAAAGACTGCTATCTCTGCAAAGAAAATGGAGAGGAAAGCAATGCAGACAAACTAATAAATTAGTTTTGCATACAAAGGAAAGTTTTATATCTACAAGAGTGTATTGTTTCAGTCCAAGATAAAGCTCAGGTTACCATTCAGCATGAGGTTCAGTTGTTATTATATTGAGAGTGGTCATGTATGGTGCCAGTCTTGAACTGGTAATGTTAAAAGACATAGTATAAGCAAATGAATGTGACTAAGTAACAAGAGCAAAATAACTGGACATTTTAGTGTTATGACCTTTTTGGGGTTTTTTTCAATGCAGTATAATGAGGTGACAAGCTAAATCTTTGATCTGAGTCTCGATGAGCCCTCTGGATAGTTTCACATTGCTTATACTTAATAGCAGACACTTACCCTCTCAACAGAATGCTTCTCCCACTTTCAGGAGACTGCAGTAGGAAAGTATTCACCTTTATACTCCAGCTTTCTGCAGTTACAAATTATTGCAGAATGAGTCTAGAAAATGTCAGACCACACATTCTGCTCTGGGCTCTTGCTCTGCACTCTGAGAGTTTGTACCATCAACTCTCAGAACTACTTACTTCATCATGCCAAGAATTTCCTAATGTTGAAATTTACATATGATCCACGTGTGGCTACCCTTGCCAGTAGGTTGTATACTAGAACAACTAAGGAATATATCAAAATTTGAGTTTGTTTTGTCATTTGCTCCTTAAATTTGACCTTTACATTATGTGAATACGTTCTTTATGAATTTCATTTTCCATTTTCAAAAAGCCATCCTATGAAATAATCAATTTGATAATTATTTTCTTATGGCAATAAAGCTGAATAAACATGCAGTGTATTTGCTAACTGTAAGCAGGATGTTTTTTGCTTTCTTTTTTTTTCCCCCCTATATCTATCTTTGGGAAGAAATATTTCCAATTTAGGGTAGAGGAGTGACTTAGGTTAATTTCATGCAGACCATTTCCTCCTCTTTTTCCCATATATCAACCCTAAATTAATACACTAGGTGCTCTGCAGCTAGCATGGTTGCACATTGATCTTGGCCAGCTTGTTTACAGTGTTTTGGCAAGTTGCTGATGTACTTCTCCCTGGGGATAGAGCAGGGGTTAATTGCTGTTAAACTCTCAGTGCCAAGTAATGGTTCAGCCTCTCTGCTACATTAAAGATGACACTAATAAGGAAAGAGTGCAGTGGATTGCTCTATGTTGAAAATTGGACTTGTGGTGACAGAAACTTGGAGCAGAGCTGATGTAATAGGAAGACCATAATGTAATTATAACTGCTGAACATGTGTCATACCAAGTTAAATGATACATTAATGAATCAAAACAGGTGATGAAGTGTTGCTCTTTCAGCGGATAGAGGTGCTTTCAAGGTTAGATTGCCATTAATTTAATAATCTGTAATATGGATATTCTTCAAATCACAAATGAAATCAACCTTAATGCTTTCATACAGCATTGCTTCTTGAGTTTCAAATAGATAAGATAAAAGAAACAAAGCAAAAGTGAGCAGAGTTCAATGCAACTCATTCTGTGTTTAATTTTATAAGAAAGGGTTTTATAGTGTAAGGTGAGTGGTTGCCCAAGGCCTTCTTCTTGTCCCGGTAGACCACTTGATCATTCTAATCCACAGCTAGCTAGCCTGTAACTCATGAGGGAGCATAGACCTTTAGAAGCCAACAACTACTTCTTTTCAAACAGGCCATTATGTGTTATCTATGCATAATATTTTAATGTAGCTTATCTTAAATTCACAATAAGTGGAATATAATAATATCCCTTAAACCTTCATCTATTTTGGTGTAATTTATTTCTTTATTTTTCTGTGGATTTGTAAAGCATTCATTTGCACTTTCCTTATGAATTATTTTAAATTAACTTAAAACTTTATAAGCACTAATAGATTACTTATTATCCATGACTTTAAATTTTTCTATCTTGATTCTTTTTTCAGTAATACCACTATCATTATTCCTAATTTATTTAGAGTTTTTAGAAGACTAATAACAAAAAATTTTTATTTGTACTTGACATTCAGGGTCTCAAACATGGATATATTTTGAAAAAAATAAATAATTCCATCTTCCTTTTTAAAGATTCTGGAAATTCATTATATTCTTCTATTGGACCCTATGTTACATATGAAGTAATTCATCAGCTATCCTAAAGGTTGGATCTACTTTATGTTGATTTCCATTGGAATGCACAATTTAATTTTAATTTTACCATATATTATCTTCTTTAACTGACAGTTATTATGGTTTGATGGCATTTTACTAATGACTGAAATCAACTACAGAGATATGGGGTTAATTCTTTTCCCCAAAGCACTATTGTTGTTGAAGCTAGAAAATAAATGGATGAATTTAAAAATAAAATAATAATGTCATATCTGTCTTTTAAAATTTATTCTTACACTAGAGTGCCAGTGTTAATTTAATATTTGTATATATTCTCCAGAGAATTAAGCAAACTTAGATATTGAAGAATAGCAGAATAGGCCAACCCCAAATATGCCAGTTTGTCATATTGATTATTTTGAACTGTAGGCACTTGAAAAACAATAAATGGAGAAGCTTTCTCTGAATGCCCCTTGTCTGTCTATAAATAGATCCTCCAAAAGTAATTCAGTTGTCATAAATTCCCTCCCCCAGTTTTATCATCCAGGTAAGATTGACTTTTATCACAGGAGAAGAGATGAAAAGTGGACACCACATTCAGACCAACTTTGTCAAAAGCTGTCATACCTCCCATCTATTCTTCTAAGGGCCTATTCATCTTTCCTAAAAATTAATTACTCTCCCAAGAGGTCTCCCACCCCTTTCCCTATTAAGGTGGCATTTAAACCTGAATTCTAAGCCACCTCAGAGAGTTGCTCATTTTTTCCCTGGGCATCTGTCATATATACATGAGGTACACATGTTAGTAGACTTCTGTTTATTTTTCTCTTGTTAATCTTTTACTATAGGGGTCTCAGCTAAGAACTCAGAAGGGTAAAGGAAAAATTTATCTTCCCCTACACTATCATCAGTTTTATTATATTTGCTGATGTTAACAATAAAAGCTATTATTTGTAACAAAGTCCATTACTAAGATAAATGTGGTTTTTATTTTTGTTTGCTTTTTTGATCATTTTAATCATTTAAATACAAAGCTAGTTAGCCTTTAACTGTCTCAGGAACAAAGAACTTTAAAAGCAAACAAAACAAAAACCTAATTTCTTTCATGTAGTCATTACATATTGTCTGCTCGACCCTCTCCTACTCAGGGCAGAGAGGACCTTTCCCTAAGACAGGGAAGTGTAAGAAGAGGAAGGGACCAACTGGGAAGAGAAAATAGAGATGACATTGGACATCCAAAATGAATGAATTATATGAATATGAATATATGAATTATATATCTAGAACTCAGAAGTAAAGTTTGTCTAGTGTCATCAAATAGAGTTTGGAGTGATCCACGTACCCATGAGTAAGAGAATAAGATCAAAGCCTGGGGGTACCACCTTCAACAGATAGGTACCTGGAAAAGTCTCACTACAAGGGAAGGAGAGATGCTTTCTAGGAATCAGAGAAAAGTCAATAATGTCAAATGATAAAGGAAGTAATATATTGGCTACAAATTACTACCGACTTTAATCACAACAAATTTGTCAGCGTCTGACAAGAGAGAAATAGTGATAAAAGCTACTTTTGAGAAGTAATGAGAACAAGTGAAAAGAATTTCACTTCTTAGAGAAAAATATAGAGTTGAGAGAACATTACATTAAAGAAGGAAACTTATCATTGTTTATATGTAGACCAGAAAGAAAGTTAACAGTTAAAGAGGAAGTGACAGAGATATAGGGCAAGAGTAAGACATAATTAATGGAGGCAAGTGATGGTGAATAATAGTGATAATCCCAAGCAAATGGCACAAAGGTGGGCTTTTATGCCCGAGAAAGCTAATTTGTCCATGAAAATTAAAAGGAATGGTGAATGGAGATGGTGTAGATAGAGATTTTCTACCTGTTGACCTTTATTTTTTACTTACTTGTTTGCTTTTCTATGAAGTAAGAGATGAACGCTGCTGTGTGAGATGTTGAAAGATACGGAACAAGGGTCTGAGGAAACTGGTAAAATAGTTGAGATAGCTTCTGGGGTTATGTGAGAAGTGCTGAACCCGGGACTTAGAGGAAGTTTACTACAGCATTTAGGGAGTGACTGTATTTTCATTTCGGAGGAGAGGTAAAAGCTCTTTTAGAACCAGCATGCCATATAGCTCCAAGAAAATCAATGCAAATTTGATTGGTTTCAACTTTTTCATTTTTTTAAACTCAATTTCACATTTTTTTTTCCCCTACTCCTTTAGTATTTGGTCTGGAAAAAATGATTCCTTGCTACTCATGCATTTCAAGAACAATGGATGAAGCTACACATGGAGATCGGAGGAGCTAAAACCAATCAAGTGAGAGTATTCTTATGCTGTTTAAGATCTAGCTGAAGCCAACATGTAGGTCTATATAAGTGGGGCCTTAACTTATAAAGATCACTCCAAAATGAATTGGTAGGTACAATAATTCACTGAAAATTGTTCCTGAGTTATTGCATGCTACTGCTGACCAGAAAGAAAAACAAAAAACCCAAAAAACCTCAAGTCAGCAACTTGTGGTTAATGTCCCCTTGCCTTATGTTCCTCTATTTAATTTTTTTTTTCCTGGATGGCACTCAGAGTGATATTAAGCTTTTACGATTTTTTCCAGATGATTCATGTCTTCTGTTTATCAAACGGTTTTTTGTTGTTTCATACTATCGTTCAAATAGAAATAATTTAAAAGATGCTTGAGAAAGGGCACGTGTGTATTATTTGTAAGGATAACAATGCAATCTAAACTGGTCAGTTACTATCACTTTTTATTTATATAACACCTTTCCTCAAGTCTTTTGATTACCATCTCTACTAAGGTCCTAGCTATGAGTCTCTGTTCTTTACTTAGCATTGTATAATACGGCTTTGTTTTTTGATGATCCTGTGATGAGAAACATTATATGGAATATGTTCTTAGCCAAGAGAATTTTTTAAAACTGCTTGGAAATCTATACTAAAAATTTACAATGACTTTTTTTGACGAGCACTGACATAATGATAGAGATTCTACTAATAAAGTATTTCATAATTAAGGAAGTTATAATTTGCTAACAGGGCTCACAACAGCTGCCTGTGGAATAAGACAATATGCTTTTCCTCTCCCTACTGGGCCTAATTCCCCAGTAACCTTATTGAAAATGTGCATGGGCTACAAAACTAAAGATTAACTGTCCAGGGACCTGCTTCCTGGAGCTTATTTGAAGATTAAATCAAATGGCAGGCAATATATATTTGGTAATACGGCTTTGTTGCAGTCTTTTCCCATGTAGTGGTAAGTGTAATAGAAGGAGATGACACTTTATAGCTGTTTAAAAAAAACTAAAAGATTTTTCTAAATGTGAAATAGTTTTGTTCTCATGCTGAAATCGAAATGAATAATTTATTTCTTCATAACCAAAAGCATCTTCTGCTTTTTGAACACATAATAAAGAATCTGTAATTACAAATTATACATAATTACAATTGTTCAGCCTTTTAAAAGGTGATTATTATCCATTATCTATTTATTTCATAACAAATGCCACTAAAGGTGTGAAAGATGAGTTTAAAATGCCAGCTGAGATATTGCAACATTTTAATTAATAGAAGGCAGTGCAAATATATATTTAAAAACATAGCTTTTAGACTACGCATTAGTAAATGGATTTCTACTTAGCAAATCAGAGAAAGATGGATGAAGATGTTCTGCTTTTAAAAATACTATATTTAGCATTCCTATGCAGAGACACTGAAGTGTGATTTGTCCTCATAGCAGACATCTGAAGAACAAGTGACATTCTTACAAAAATCCATATTGGTGATGTATTTAATTACAGAGCTGATTGAAATTGACAGCTTTAGTGACCTGCGTTTGCACTTGTGGTGATTGATGTATGCTTCGACTCTGGTTACTTTTAAACCAATTCACATATTGCTCAATACTATAATATCATCCTGTCAAATTGCAAACTCCATTTTTACAAGTGTGGGAATGGGAGAAAGTGCATGTTTAATTAAAGTGAGATAGAGATGAATTGTTTAAAAACACCTATACAACTGTTAAACTAAGACCACTGTTATTTGAAAGCAGACTGAGAAAAAATTCAATACACTTACTCAGGCATTTATGTTCCTAGAGTCATCTTTACTCTTAGAAAATATATTCCTGGCTGCCATTGATGATTAAGAAAGAGGTCTCAGAAACTTTGGCTGCTGTCTCTAAAGCTCTGCTTTCTTAAATACGATGTCAAATCTTGTTTTTCCTGCTTGTGTTTCTTTGTTACTCAGGCTAGATAGCTGCTACCCAGAGAGGCATTTGTTTGCTGAGGAGCATAATGTTGCTTTCAGTGTGTAAAACTGAGGGTAAAATGCACATTTTTCATTCCTAGTTCAATGTGCTTTTATACTACACAGATTTCCCCCCTCTAGACATCTTTTACTCCTTGATCACTTTTTGGGTGTGGACATATTAAAGTTACAGCCTCTATCGCCAAATGATCTACTTAGTTTAGGCACTTTTAACTACATCTTTAATGATAACATATATATACATATACGTGTGTGTGTTTAATTATAATTAATAAGATATATGTATCTTAAATTAGACTTCTGGACTGTTAGAGTGATAAGGAATTGATCTCTTCTTGATCTCTCAAGGGAGGTTGTTGCATGTCCACTTGTTAAGAATAAACACCTACAAAATTTGGTTGGTTTATACATACATGTTCCTAAAAAAAGATAGCTGAGTAGAATGATCTTCCAGTCTGCTTCCCAGATATAGACATTTATGTCAGAATTAAATTTATCATTTCAGTGATACATAGTAGTTTTTGACACTGTAAGGTTCACTGCCAATTTTTAAAATATGCTAATAAAATGGCTTAAATCATCATCCTAACTACTCAGGGAAATCCAGTTCCATCCCCAATATTTGTCGATTTCCTTAAGAGATGATGAATTAGAGGGACGCCTGGGTTGGCACAGATGGTTAAGCCTCCGATTCTTGGTTTTAGCTCAGGTTGTGATCTCGTGGTCATGGGATTGAACCCCCACATCAGGCTCTGTGCTCAGCATGGAGGCTGTTTGAGATTCTCTCTCCCTCTCCCTCTGCCCCTCCAGCTCATGCACTCTCTCTCTCTCTAAAAATAAATAAATAAATCTTAAAAAAAAAAAAGATATGCTGAATTAGAGAGGGGCAAGTATAAATATCTCTCTTGTGCCTAACCTCAGAATTTCTACTTCCTATTTAATTCTTCATGTAGTAACTCATCTTCCAACAACAGTTGAAATGTTACAGTTCATTCCATTTATTGACCTGCTTTCTTTTTCATTCTCTAAAATATTATGGAATTATATTACTGCATGACATGGAAAATGGCAGCAGATAACTAAAAATTAAATATTAGGCATTGTGTGTATTTTAACCACCCCTATACCAGATTTGACTATGTTTCTAGTTAGACTCTTGTCAACTTATTTTGAGGGTCCACTCCCTAATTCTCTTAAGAACTCTTCATTTTCCCCTCTTCTCTGTTGAGTCTCCTTTTTTTGTTTTTTTCTATACTGGAATGCCATAAAAACTGAAGAATTCAAGATAAAAATTATGTAAAGCAAAAAAACATTGGATTCCCCTTTTCTATAACCTTGCATGTCAAAAGAAACTACCAAAGGTATAAGAAAACTGGCCACTGCCAAATTTCTACCTTCCAAACCACACATCTCTAATTTGTGTAGACTGATTCATAAAATGATCCCTAGGAGGAGGGTGTGATTAAATTTAATTAATTAATTAATTAATTTAATTAAGTGGTCAATCCACATTGCCTCCTTCTGTAAAGACAGATTGAAAACATGGTGCACTTTGGAGTATCATTAAAATCACAAATTTTCCCTCTTCACTGTACGCACCCAGGTGATTACCCATTGTATACTCAAACAAGAGAAGTTATGTTTATTTTTCTGGGGTGATTGAAGGATATTTGAGGTCAGTGGGCACCATGAATAGCAAACGTTAGACACCGTACTGAAAAGAGAGGAATCCAGTGTGGTGAATGGTGAGACTCCCAAACTCCTCTCACAAACAAAAAATAAAGGAAGAATAGGCCATGCATAAGATTAAAAAGGGTAAGAATCTGCGTTACATCAGACTTCTCAAATTAACTCTGCAGGATAGATGATAATGGTACATTGACAGAAAACAATTTTCAATATAAATTTCTCACTCAGGTGTGAGGTTAACATAAAGATATTTTGGGGGCACCTGGTTGGCTCAGTTGGTTGAGAGACTGACTCTTGATTTTGGCTTGGGTCATGATCCTAGAGTCATGAGATTGAGTCCCATGTTGGGCTGTGCTTGGCAGGGAGTCTGCTTGGGATTCTATACCTCTGCCTCCCTATCTCTCTCTCTCTCTCTCTCTCTCTCCCCCCTCTCAAATAAATAAATAAATCTTAAAAAAAAAAAGATATTTTCAGACATGATGAATTTTAATAGAGTCTGCCTCTCATAACCTTTTCTCATTAAAGAACTGGAGAATGAGTTCCAACAAAATAAAGGAGCAATCTAAGGAATAATAAGTTATGGAATTCAGAAAACAGGAGGGATACAAAAGGAATGTTTGAAAAGTACTCTATGAGCTTTCCAAGATTTCTAGCCAGCCTGAAGAGCAATGAGGTCAGATTAGAAGAGAAAGATTAAACAACCCTGTTGTATCAGAAAGAAAGAGGGGGGGAGGGAGCGAAAGAGAGAGAAAGAAAGAAGAAAGAAAAAGAAAGAAAGAAAGAAAGAAAGAAAGAAAGAAAGAAAGAAAGAAAGAAAGAAAGAAAGAAAAGAAAGGAAGGAAGGAAGGAAGGAAGGAAGGAAGGGAAGAGAAGGGCAGGAAAGGGGAGGGGAGAGACGAGAGGAGGGTAGAGAGGAGAGGAGAGAAGGAGGGAGGGAGGAAGGGAGAGAGAAGAAGAAAGGAAGGAAGAAAGAAAGAGAAAGAAAGACAAAGTAAAAGAGAGAGAGAAGGAGGGAGGGACAGAGGGAGAGGAGCAAAAGAGGAAGTGAGGAAATAAAAGGAAAGTGATGGGAGGAAATAAAAGGAAAGTGATAAATTACCTGATGTAATGGAGAATAATAAGGTTCATTTTGCTGTTTTATCACAATGTTGGGATAAATTAATCAGAGGTATATAGGAAATACATGGAAAAATAAGGGTAGATTTTAATTTCAGGGACAACTAAATGCACTACATATATATAAACATTACAGCTGACCAATATTAAAATTTTTGATTATATAAAGTGTAAATAGTGATTAAAAAATAGTGATTTTTTTTAATATTGAGAAGATTTAGGGAAGAGAGCTATGTACATATTCATATAGATATAAAATTGTTAAATTCTGTATCCATTTGGATATTATTTTAAAACATCTGGGATTATAATTTATAAGAAAAAGGATAGCTGTGTTATTTAGATATATGAAGCAATACAAACAGTAAAGACTAAACTGAAAAGTATTATATCCTGGGAGTAGGCTGTAGTAAGGAAGTGTGGTGGAAGATAAAGTGTTTTGTTACAACTTTTTTAAGTAGTTGAATTTTAAAACATAAAAGCATTACTTAGGTTACACTTTAATTATAAAATACAAATTCATTAAAGTTCAATGAATTATAAAATACAAATTCATTAAAGGTCAACCTTTCATTAAAGAAAGGCTTGAAGAAGATAATAAAATATAAAAACCACTCAGTGATCATCACTGAAAACAAGCTGGTAAATATTTTAATGCTTCTTATATACCGATATATGACATCTGTGCATATATTTCTGTATTTTGTTTATAACATGTCCACCTGTCATTAAATAAATAAGTTTCGAGAATGTACCTTGGATATTGCAAAGTATTATATGGAAATATTACATAGACTTCCTTTTACATTTAGGTTATTTCTGCTTCTTATCATCGTAAGGGAGAAATCGTAATTTATTTAAACAACATTTTCAAAATAATACATAATTAAATTTTCTTCATAACAGTTTTTATAGCTTTTACTATTAAGTTTTTAAAATTTTTATTAAGATAATTTTGGGAGCAGTTTTAGGTTCACAGCAAAATTGAGAAGAAGGTATAGAGATTTCCCATATTCCTCCTACCCCCACACATGTGGAGTCTCCCCTATTATTCACACCCATACCAGAAGGCTGCATGTATTACAACTGATGAACCTCTATTGACACATCATAATCACCCAAAGTACATAGTTTACTTTAGGGTCACTCTTAGTGTTACACACTTAATGGCTTCGGACAAATGTATAATAACATGAGGCCATCATTATATCATACAGAGTATTATCAGTGTCCTAAAAACCCTCTTTGCTCTACTTTTTTATTGCTCTTCTCTGCCCCAAACAGTGATATTTTTTACTATCTCCATAGTTTTGCCTTTTCCAGAATGTCATGTATCATACAATGGCTTCTTTCACTTAGTAATATGCATTTAAGTTTCCTCCATGTCTTTTCATGACTCTATAGCTCATGTCCTTTTTAGCACTAAATAATATTCCATTTTCTAGACTTATCACAGTTTACTTATCCCTTCATCTACTGTAGGATATCATGGTTGCTTCCAAGTTTGGGCAGTTATGAAAAAAACTACTATAAATATCATGTTTGTAGGTTTCTGTGCAGTTAAAAGTTTTCAAATTTTGGGGTATATAGCGAAGAGCCTGATTGTTGATTTGTATAGCAAGCTTATGTTTAATATTATAAGAAACCATCAATTGTCCTCCAAAGTGGCATTGTCATTTTATGTTCCCATCAGGAATGAATGCAAGTTCCTATTGTTCCATATCCTCATCAATATTTGGTGTTGTCAGGTATTCTGAATTTTAACCATTCAAATAGTAATGATATCTCATTGTTTTAATTTGCATTTCCCTGATGACATATGATGTGTATCATTTTTCATATGTTTATTTTCCCCCTGCATATTTTCTTTGGCGAGGTGTTTGTTAAGTTATTTGGTCCATTTTTTTTCATTGGGTTGTTTGTTTTCTTATTGTTGAACTTCCAGAATTCTTTGTATATTCTGGATAACAGTTCTTTATCAGATGCACCTTTTGCAAATATTTTCTCCTAGCCTGTGGCTTATTTTATCTTTCTCTTGACACTGTTTTGTGTGCAACAGAAGGCTTTAATTTTGATGAAGTCCACCTTACCTATCATGTCTTTCATGGATCATGTCTTCATTGTTCTATCTAAAAAGCTATTGTCATATCCAAAGTCATCTAGGTTTTCTTGTCCATCTTCTTTTGGGAATTTTATAGTTCTGTCCTTTAAATTTGAGTCTGATTTATTTTGAGTTAATTTTTATGAAAGGTGGAAAGTCTGGATTTAGATTACTTTTTCACATATGGATGGCCAGTTGTTCTAGCACCATTTGTTAAAATGTCTGTTTTTGCTCCATTTTATTACATTTATTCTTTGTAAAAGACCAAGTTACTATGTTTATGTGGGTCTGTTTTGGGACTCCACTTCACTGATCTGTTTTGTTTATTCTTTCACCAATACCACAGTCTCCTTCACTGCAGTTTCATAGTACAGTAATGCCTGGACCCCAACTTTGTTCTTTTTCTTCAATATTGTATTAGTTATTTGAGTATTTTGCCTCTCCATGCAAACTTTAGAATTAATTTTCCAATATCCACAAAAATAACTCGTTGATATTTTGATTGGGATTGCATTGAATTTATAGACCAGTATGGGAAGAACTGTCATCTTGACAATATTGAATCTTCTTATTCATGGATATGGAATGTCTCCATTTGTTTAGTTCCTTTTTTTTTTTTTTACTTTGTTCATCATAGTTTTGTAGTTTTCCTCATATAGATATTGTACATATTCTGTTAGCTTTATACCTAAGTATTTAATTTTTGTGTAGTACTAAGATGAATGGTATTAAGTTTAAATTTCAAATTCCACTTGTACATTGTTGCTATATAGGAAAGCAATTGACTTTTGTATATTAACCTTGTATGGTGCAACCTTGCTATAATTGCTTATTAGTTCCAGGAGTTGTTTTGATGTTTTGTTTTGTTTTTTTCCCTCAGTCCTTTGGGATTTGCTAAATAGACAATCATGTCATCTGCAAACAAAGTTTTATTTCTTTCTTCCCAATTTGTGTACCTTTTATTTCCTGTTCTTATTGCAGTTAGCTAGAACTTCCTGTATGATGTCAAAAACGAGTTGTGGAAGAGACATCTTTGTCTTATATCTGTTGTTTGTTGCAAAGTTTTGAGTTTCCCATCAATTATTATGATTTTAGCTGTAGATTATTTTTTTGGAGATATTTATCAAGTTGAGAAAGTTCCTCTCTGTTTCCAGTTTTGAGAGTTTTTACCGTGAACAGATGTTGAATTTTATCAAATGCTTTTTCTATCTACATATGTCAATACGATCATGTAATTTTTCTTTTTTAGTTTCTGATGTGATGGATTACATTAACTGAATTTCAAATAGTAACCCAGGTTTGTAAACCTAGGATAAATTCTACTTGGTTGTGGTATAGAATTCTTTTTATACATTGTTGGATTTGATTTGCTATTATTTTGTAGAGGATTTTTATGTTTACGTTCATGAGCTATATTCCTCTGTAATTTTTTTTTTAATGTCTTTGGTTTTGGTGCTAGAACAATGCTGGCCTTATAGTGTTCCCTCTGCTTCTATACTCTAAAAGAGATTACAGAGCATTATTGTAATTTATTCCTTAAATATTTGGTAGGAAGAACTCACCAGTGCACCCAACGGGGCCTGGTGCTTTCTATTTGGGAAGATTATTAATCACTGATTTACTTAATAAGCCTATTAACACAGGCCTATTCAGACTATTTTTCTTCTGTGAGTTTTGAAAATTCTCTCTTTTAAGAAATTTGGTCTATTTTTTCTAAGTTATCAAATTTGTAGGCATAGAGATGTTCATAGTATTCCATTATTATCCCTTTTGTGTCCATACAATCTACAGTGGCATTTTCTCTTTCATTTCTGATATTATCAGTTGTGTCCTCTCTTTTTCTTAATTTGCTAGAGGCTTACCAATTTTATTGATCTTTTGAAGGAATCAGTTTTTGGTTTCATGATTTTTTTCTATTTCCTGTTTTCAGTTGTATTGATTTTTACTCTAATTCTTATTATTTATTTTCTTCTGCTTACTTTGGATTCAATTTCCTTTTTTTTTTTTTTTTCAACTTTCCAAATGCAGGAAATTGGATGACTAATTTTAGATGTTTATTCTTTTCTATAAATTTCCTTCCAAGCTCTGCTTCCACTGTTTCTGACAAATTTCAATAAGTTACAGTTTCATTTTTATTTAGTTCAAAATATTTTAAATTTCTCTTGGGATTTCTCCTTTGATCCATGTGTTTTCTGGAAGCATGTTTAATTTCCACATATTTTATGATTTTCCAGTTATCTTTGTTATTGATTTCTTTTTGAATTCCACTGTGGTTAGAGAGCAGAAATATAATTTTTATTCTTTTAGATTCATTAAGATGTTCTGTCATCCAGAATGTGGTCTATCTTGGTGAATGTTTGATGATTGCTTGAGAAAAATGTGTATTCTGCTGAAGCAGTCTATTCATATCCAAGCTATCTCATTGACTGATGGTGTTGTTGAGTTCAGCAATATACATATTGATTTTTCTGCCTGTTATCGGTCTCTTTCTGATAGAAGGGTGCTAAAGTCTTCAATTACAATAGTGGATTCATTTATTCTATCTTTGAATTTCTATTACTTTTTACCTCACATAATTTAATGCTGTTATTAGGTATATATGCTAAGGATTGTTATGCCTTCTCAGACAGTTGACCCCATATCATTATATAATGCCCATTTTTAACCCAGATAAATTCCCTTGTTTTTAAGGATACTCCGTGTGAAATTAATATAGCTATTCCTGCTTCTTTTTGATTGTGTTAGCATGGAATATCTTTCTCCATCTGTTTATTTTTAACCCATATGTGTATTTATATTTAAAGTGGGTATCTATATGATGACATATAGTTGGGTCTTATTTTTTGATACACTCTGATCATCTCTGTCTTTTAATTGGTTCATTTAGATAATTGATGATCTTTGATATAGTTGGATTCATATCTACCATATTTATTACTGTTTTCTACTTGTTTCTCTGTTCTTTGTTCTTATATTTATCTTCCATACTTGTTATTCCTTTGTGATTTTAATTGAGATTTTATATGATTTTAATTGTGATTTAGTTTTTGTGATTTATTTTATATGACTCCCTTTTTTCTTTCTTATTATATCATTACTTTTTTAAAAAACTTTTTTAGTGATTGTACCAGAGTTTGCAATATACATAATTAATCCAAATCCACTTTCATATAACACTGTATCACTTCATGACTAGTGTGGCTACCTCTCATAATAAAATAATCTTAATTCCTTCCTTTCATCCCTTGTATCATGCTGTATCTTATTTCACTTACATATAAGCATATATAAATATATATGACATATGCATAAGCAAACATAATCAAATATACTGTTATTATTTTGAATAAACTGTTATCTGTTAGGTCAATTAAAAATAAGAAAATTAGGAGTTTTGATTTAACCCTCACTTATTCCTTTTTCTGTGGCCATCTTTTCTTTTTGGAGAGCTGAGGTTCTGACCTTTATTATTTTACTTCTTTCTAAAGAACTTCTCTTAACTTTTCTTGCAAGGCATTTCTCTTGGCAACAAATTCCCTCAATTTTTGTTTGTTCAAGACAGTCTTCATTTCCCCTTCACTTTTGAAGAATAATTTTGCAGGGTAGAGAAATCTAGGTTGGTGGGGTTTGTTTTTCTCTCTCAACACTTTAAATTTTTCACTTCATTCTCTTCCTGCTTACTCAGTTTCAGAGGGAAATCAGATGTAAAACTTATTTCAGAATATTTTCTTTATTTTTTATTTTCTGTAGTTTGAAAATATGTCAAGGCTTAGTTTGTTTTTTTGTTTTGTTTTGTTTGCATTTATCCTGCTTCATGTTCTCTGAACTTTCTGTATTTATGGCCTGACTTGAATTTGGGGAAATTCGCAGTCATTATTGTTTCAAATAATTCTTCTGTTCTTTTCTCTCTTTCTTCTTTTCTGATATGCCCATACATATGCATTACACCTTTTGTAGTTGTTCCAAAGTCCTTGGATATTCTGTTCTTCTTCTTTTTTTTTTTTTTTCCTTCAGTCTTTGTTCTCTTTACTTTTTGGTTTTCAAGGATTCTGTTGATATATCCTGTAGCTCAGAAATTCTTTCCTCAGCTGTCTCCAGCCCATGAAAGGCATTCTTCACTTCTGTTACAGTGTTTTCTTTCTAGAATTTTTTTTTTTTTTTGGTTCTTTCTTAGTATTTCCACATCTCTGCTTACATGGCCCACCTGTTCTTGCGTGCTGTCTACTTTATCCTTGAGTCCTTAGCATATTAATCATAGTTGTTTTAAATCCCCAGTCAGATAATTCCAATATCCCTGCCATGTCTGGTTCAGATACCTGCTCTTCTTCTTCAAATTATGCTTTATGCCTTTTGGTATATCTTTTAATTTTTTTCTTGGTAGTTCAACATGATATACTAAGCACAAAGAACTGCTGTAAATAGGCTTTTCATAATGTGCTATGAAGTGTGGGGAGAGGAAAAACATTCTATAATCCTAAGATTAGGTCTCAATCATTTGTGAGCCTATGTCTCTGGACCAAGAGCTTTAAAAGTGTTTTTTTGTTGTTGTTTTGTTTTGTTTTGTTTTGGGGGGGGGGGTTTCTCCCCTATTAGTTGAGGCAGGATGGAAAAAGGGGACTGGAGTTGGACATTTCCTTCCTCTAGGACATTTAGGTGCTGATAATACCCCAGCAAGTTAGGGTCTAGTTAAGTAGTTCCCCCTGATAGCAGGTCTTGTTAAGAACAGAGTGCTTTAATTTATTTGAAAATGTTTTTTTTTCTACTTTCTCTGCTAGAAGCATGAGAGCATTTTTTTCCTCAGATATTTAATGTAGGGACCTGCTGTGATCCTGGAAGTGAATCTTATAATATTGTGGGGACAACTCCCTTTTGACTGGATCCCCTTGAAGTTTTTAACTCTTAGATTTGTCCACACCGAGCCTCGTATAATTCAACTTAATTACAATTCAGATTTTCCTACCTGACATTGGTTCCTGTGATAGTTTCTGCTTGGACATCTTTACTCTGGTAAGCTGTGACTTCCTAAATTCATTCTCCTATCTCTCCAGTCCATGGGGGTAATGGTTTGCCCTGTGTCCTCTTCTCTATTCTGGATCCAAGAAGAGTTGGGTTTTTTTTTTTCAGTTTATTCAGCTTTTTACTTGTTAGGATGGAGTGGAAGTATCTAAGCTCCTGTGGAACCAGAAACTGGACTTTCATGATAGTTTAACATGTCCAACATTTAACATATCCAATCCACCTGGAATTTATTTCCTTAAATGTGAGGTGCAGCACCCACTTCACTCATTTACAAGTAATTAAGTAATATTCCATAAAGATTATTGAATAGTTCACACCTCTCTGCTACTTTATAATTCTTTCCTTATAAAGTAAATATTTGCGTATCTTCAGGTATGTTTCTACCTATAATGAGGGTTTTATTTTTGCTTTGTTCTTCAAAGTCTGTCTTATTTATCTATCTCTATTTATCTAATTTGTTTATTTATTCATTTAATTTTGCCTTATAATCTAACAAGTCTAGTAAAATGTTGAAATAGTAACAGTGGGCATACATGAATTTTTCTCAACTTCAGAGTATAAATTTAAAAGATTTTGCTATAACTTAGTATTTGTTAGAGAATTTTATAGAAATAATATTGCATCTCACATTTTTATATGCCGCATTGTTGTTAAATTTAGTTCAAAAAGTTTAATTCTATTTTGATTTCTTTTTGACCCATGAATTATTAGTTTATATTCTTAATTTCCAAACATTCAGATCTTTCTATTTTTCATTTAATTATTAATTTCTAGGTTAAGTTTAATATGGGTAATAAACATTATTATATTATTTCAGTCCTTTGTTGTATATGGTGTGTTTCAACAAATGATCTATCTTGTCACTGTGCTTATACTTGGAAAGATGAACATTTTCTTTTTTCTCTTTTCTTTTCTTTCTTTCTTTCTTTCTTTTTTTTTTTTTTTTTTGTTACTGTTTTCCAATTCCAACTTTTTTAAGTGTTGCTTCAATCTTCGATGTTTTTGTCTGCTTTTTCTTTTTTTATCAGTTGCCAAGAAGGGTATGTTGAAATATCCACTATCTTTAATTGTGGGTTTGTCTATTTTTCCTTTTGGGCTTTTTTTTTTCTTTGTAAGTTGAGGCTGTATTATTAGATACTCCATAGTTTTAGAAATTTTCATACTTTTTTGTGGTTTGTTATTTTTCCTATAACAAAATTTCCTTCTTAATTTGTAGTAATGCTCCCAGCCATAAAGTCTACTTTGTGTAGTAGAAGTTTTGTTATTTGAGCTTCTTTTACTTATTATGTATATTGTAAACAATTTTCCTATTATTTTCATGTTCTTTATTTTTTACTTAAGGAGTGTCCATTATAAAAAACACATAATTGATTTTACTACTTTTATTTAATATGCTAAGCTTTGTCTTTAATTGGATTGCTTTATTTATTTTATTTTTTCTTTAAATTTACCATCTTATTTTTGGTTTTCTTTTTCCCAGTTCTCCTGAATTTCTTATTGTCTCCTTTCTTATTTCTGTAGAATTAAGTACTTTAAGTTGTTATTATTATTTTTTCTATTGCCTTGCTAATTATCAATTTCTTACCATATTTTAAGCTCAGCCTAGATATTATGACAGGTATCCTTGGCCTTTTAATCCTTAATACAATTATATTTTTATTAATTTTAATAAAATTCATAGATCGTAGAGCACTTTAACTTTATTCCCACCATTAAATTATTTTCTAGTGCTCTCATGCGTTTTAATTCACATAGGTATTTTATTTTTCTGTAATGCCAATATCCTTTGAAATTTATCCATGTGATTACCCTTCCTGTTGTGCTTCATTCTTTATAGCATCTACTGAGTTATTAATAGAATCCTTTTAAGATTTTTATACTTGTATTTGATTTTCAAAATATATACTTTAATTTGATGCAGTTATCTTACTTGGAGACTATTGAGATTTTTTTTGACTTGTGGCTTGGTATCTTTTACCAAGCAACAATTCGCAGGCATTGGAACTCAAACAACATTGGGTGGTGATCTAGAGAAAGAACTATTTAAAATAAGCCCTATAACTGTCCTACCTATGGTCTAGAGACATTATAAGCTAGGGTGCACAGAAATAGACCCCAAGCAAAATCCAGTCATCTCCCTCTAGTGAGAAGCCAGAATTTAGAATTTAGAGTGAGAGTCTTTCCTGCCTCATTTTATAGGACTGAGTACCATAGAAGTAAAAGCTGCACAGAGAGTATTACAGGGACATGAAGTTTTTCCCTTGAATTTTAACCTAAGTAATTATCAACACATGCATGTAAAGAATCTGCTGAAGTTCACAAAGAGGAATAAATGGAACAATTTTCACACAAGGCCAGGAATTATCTGCGTTCTCATAGCCAGAGTGTGAAAACCTGCGGATTCTCAGAGTATCCAGTGAAGGTCTCAGGAATATCTGATCTCAGTAATAGGGAGTGGTAAAGATTAGCCTTAGACTAAAAGCTGTCCTGAATAATCTTAATAAAGTGTAAAAGCATGCTTCAAAGATCAAAGTGTTCAAATAAACTAACTCTGTGCCAGAACAAAGCCTTAAGTATTTTAAGAAATTTTTAAAATTTCAGGTGGATTTAAAGAAACCCATGACTCAAAAAGATAACAACACAGTGACTGACATCTAATCAGAAATTATCAGACAAAAAAAAAAAAAAAAAGGAAAATATTGCCTGTAATGTGGGGGGAAAAAATCAATCCCTAGAAACATATTCAAAACACATGTATAATAGAATTAATAGATAAATATGTTAAAACAGCTATATTGTATCTACTACATATATATTAAATATACTATATGTAAATATACCACATAATAGTATACTAATAACATACTATATTATAGTATATTAAGATATTTTATAATTATTCCATATTCTCCGGAAGATAGAATAAATTAGGTGCATTTAGCACAAGAAAGAAATTTAAGATATAAAAAATACAAACTTCAACAAAAATACTTTGAGAATTCAAATAAATTTGATGTTATTAAAGACAGATAAGTTAAAAATTTAGCCAATTAAATTTAATTACTTTCTATATAAACCAGGATCCTGATCACACCACTCAGTTTATACTCATGTCTAATGTCTGTCTTCGGTAAGCTTTCCCAACTCAACCACTTATATAACAGCTATTTAAAACTATGATACCTTCCTTTAATTCATTAATAGGCATGTGGTGGAGGTAGACTTTCCACTAGAAAATTGCCATACAATATAATAATTGTTATGGGCTATGCACAATATACTCTTGTAGTATGTAAGAGGACCATCTTGAGTAAGTCACAGAAAGCTTCATAGAGGGTACCATGTTTTAGCAGAACACTAAGAAATAAATTAGGGTTACCCAAGTAAAATTATGGAAGGGGTGGTTAAAGATCAATCTATGCAAAAACTTAAGGGAGGCAGGAGAAGTAAGAAAAGTTTTAAAGGTTGATTTATTTATTTGAGAGAGAGGAAAAAAAAAAGAGAGAGAGAGGGAGAGAATGAGCCAGGGGAAGGGCAGAGGGAGAGGGGGAGAGAGAATCCTCGACCAGACTCTGAGCATGGAGCCCTGTGGGGCTGGATCACAGGATCCTGAGACCACGACCTGAGCCAAAATCAAGAGTTAGACCCTTAACCTACTTAAACACCCAGGCACCCCGGGAGTAAGAGACATTTTAGAAACTGTTAGTACTTCAGTGTGATTAAACTTCATGAGATCCTACAAATCTGTGGCAAGAGATGGGAATTGAGGGAATTGGAAAAGCAAAATGATTTTTTGTTATTCTAGAGAACTCAAAGTTTTCTGTGTCACAATGTGACACAGATTTTAGACAAAAATAAAAGATTTTAGGCAAAGATATGACATGGTTAGACTTGTATTTTAAAAAAACATTTTGGAATAAATGTGAAGAATGTATTATCTAACAGTAAACAGGGAGAAAAGGATAATTGTAAAAAAAATAATAAGTTACATGAAATTTAAATAGCCATTTTACAATGCCTTAAGTTCCCACTGGCTCAATGTCTAGAAAATTACCTGTTGTATATCATTTAGTGGGTATTTATGAGAGTTTTCCAAGGTACAGTTTTTTTATATTCTTCATTCAGGTTTTGTCCTGCCTATTCCTACCAGTTAATATATCTTTGCTTCCTATGTGTTGAGGTGGTTTTTCATGGTATGAAAGGGTATAATCCCTTCTTTATAATGAATGTTTAGTCAGCAACATTCAGTAGCAAAGTAAGTTTGGCTATGCTTGGTGTTTAAACTTAGTAGTAAAATTTCTAGGATTTGCAAATCATCATCATTTTCCCAAGATTTCTAAGTAGCACTTGGGTAACTGAGTCATGATAGATGAGTCATGATAGATTTTATCATTAACCAATTTCTAGTCCTAGAACTAACCCTTCTTTAGAAGAGATCCTCAGGTTGATTCTAGGTCCCCGTCATAATCCCAGACTTAAGACAGCAGAAAGCATATATATATATATATATATATATATATATATATATATATATTTAAAGTACATAAAAAGTTATGTAAAATATAATTATAAAACACATATTTATATGTAAATAAATATATAAATAAATACAAATAAATATATAAAGGAATTTATACCGAATATTTATATATAAAAATAAAATTATAAACAATTATAAATAAAAATACATACTACAAGATATGTTTTAACAATTCATTAAAATACACAAATATATATTCTATATAGAATATGTAAAAATATATTTAAAATATTTTATTTCTTGCTTCATCTATAAGTTTTCCTCTAAGACCATTTTCTTTCTGCCTAAATAACATTCTTTTGTATTGTCTTCATTATTAGTTTGCTGATAGTAAATTCTTTCAGCTATTATTTGTATGAAGAATCCTGTACTTCCCTTTCATTCTTTAAGGATAATTTCACCCATAAATATGTTCTAGACTGGCAGTTATTTTCTTTCAGTACATTAAATATATATATATATATTTATATTTATATATAAATATATATATATTTATATAAATATATAAATATATAAATATATATATATATATATATTTCCAGAGTTTTCTGGATCCATTGTAGATATTGAGAAATCAGGTGTTTGCCAATTGCTATTGTAAGAGTAACTTTTTTCCCCTTCTGGATACTTTCTATATATTTTTACTGTTTTGGGGGAGTTCTCTGTAATTTCACTATGTAGATAATAGATTTTTTTAAAGTTACATTATAATTTTTTGAGCTTTTTAACATTGGATTGGTGTACATTATCTGTTTGGAAAATGATCCATAATCATCTCTTCAGTTATGGTCTCTGTCCTTTTCTCTCTTTACTCTTCTTTTGAAATTTTGCCTAAATATATTATGCCTTCTGCCTCTATTCTCTAGCACATATTCACACTCTTAGTAGGTTCATTTCTTTCTCTTCACACTTAATTACAAACATTTGAATGTCTTTAACCTTGTCCAACCTTTGTTTAATGCTTCAATTAATTCTTAATTTTAACTTTTGCATTTGTTATAAAATCTTCCTTTTTTTTTTTTTAATTGCCTGTGTCAACTTTACACTTTGCTATTTTATGCTAACATTCCCACACCTGCCTCTTGTTTCTTTGCATATAGTGAACAGTCTGGTGCCCTTCAAGTATTCTGTTTATTTTTTCTGGTGTGGTCACTCAATTTGTCTCCTCAAATGTCTGTTATACAATCACTTATTTTACACCTTCTCTGAACATCTGGGAAAAAAAAAAGAGCAAAACATGAATGCTTAACTCTTCCCTCCTATACATTTGTGAAACCTAATCCCCCAAGTCATCTCTATTCTATTCCTTCCAACCGCTAAAGTAAATATCTGAGATGTCGTTCTTTTTTCTTTCCTTTTTCATCTCACACATCTATTAAAGTCAAAAAGTTCTGTGAATTTTTACATATAATAAAACTATAAAATACTCTTTATCATCTTCCATTAGCATCTGAATTAGTGTGCGATCAGGAAAACAATTCAGTATCAATAATTAGGACAAAAAAAATTTTGAAAAGCTAGAGGAATAAAAGTAGAGGTCATGTAGGTACTGAGGTCGAATGCCGAAACCTATTGTTAAAATCATAGACACCCACAGCCCACTCTGGAGACAGGGCTATAGATTCTGTGGAAGCTTCAAAAAATCATAGTCACTCTGTATAAGCTATATTAGTTTTACCATTGACACTGGTAATTCTGTGCTCGCCTGTCACCATTGCTTTTATAAAAAGAATTAACTTTCTTTTCCTTTTGTCTTCCAGATTTTACAGAAGTATATCTCATTATATAATCAAATTAGAACCCTGATGGTAAAGATCCAAGAAAATGTAGTCTCCCCAAAGTCTAGTCTATACAGCAGAGGGCATAAAAGCAGACAGAGATTAAGCAGATTCTACTTTTACTCTTTCCCATCTCCAAATCCATTTTCTACACAGCAACAGAAGTGACATTCTTGATATACTTAATGGATCATTTCGGACCCCCTCTCAAAACCATTCAGTGATATCTCTGCATTTAGCATAGATTCTTTTAAAAAATAGGTAAAATTGACATATAATGCTGTGTACGGTTTGAGGCATACATGTTGATTTGATGGATTTATATATTGCAATATCTTTTTTTTTTAAAGATTTTATTTATTTATTTGACAGAGAGAGACGGCCAGCGAGAGAAGGAACACAAGCAGGGGGAGTGGGAGAGGAAGAGGCAGGCTCTCAGCAGAGGAGCCTGATGTGGGGGCTCGATCCAAGAACTCCAGGATCACGCCCTGAGCCAAAGGCAGATGCTTAACGACTGAGCCACCCAGGCGCCCCAATATATTGCAATATCATTATGACTGTAGCATTAGCTAACAACTCCATCATGTCACAAAATTAGCATAGATTCTAAATTTCTGCTATACCCTAACAAATTGTCATTGACCACAAAACTCTACAGAATTTGGCTCTATCACTATCTCCAGTGTTATCTATTTTTACTATGCTTCAGCCATTTCATTCTCTCATTTCCTCTAATATCAAATGCTGTCCCATGCTAGGACATTTGTACATGCAGAGTTTGCACATACTTCCTTTGCATGGAATATTCTTTCTCTCTAAAGTTCCCGTGGCATGCCACATTTCACTTTTTTGGCTCTATACTAGATATTGCCTGTTCAGAGTGATTTTCTGCCCACTCTCTGTAGTGTATCATTTTCCATATTGCTACCAACACTATGCTTTGTTTCGTCACTTTTCTTTCTTTATAGTTCTTACACAAATTTGTAATCATTTTACTTAATTTGGGCACACTAATTTTCCTGTCTCCCCCAGCAAAATGTAAGCTCCATGAAAATAAAGAAAATGTTTCCCTTTTTATCATTGAAATCTCAGTGCTAGTCACAAGACCAAACACCAAGTAAGTGCTACATAAACATTTTTAAATGCACAAATAAATGTAGAACCTTGGGGAAATTACTTATCTTCTTTAACCATCTTTAAAATGTAAATACACACATTCAAATTCATAGGATTGTGCTAAAAATTAATAAATGCCAATATATAATAAAAGGCAATATAATGTAGCTAATCTTAACTCAGAATCTAATATGAAGTCATTGGCTACTTATGAGCAAAAGTATGATTTAATCTGTCCTTAAGAGCTTGGATTTGGTCTCAATTTAAGAAATAACAGTGAATATTAAAAAGTAAGTAGACTCAATAAGAAGTTGTTTTAGTAACATGCATAATGAATAATATGGATCTCAATTAGAATGGCATCTAGTGCAGTGTAGGAATATGATATAGACAATGGTGGTAGGACTTACTTTGTTTGACAACTAATTAGATTATGGAAAATGAGAAATAAAGATATCTAATGTTTCAGATGTGAGAGACTTAGAAAATGGCAGTATTGTTAAAACCAACAGGAAAATTATACAGTCAAGTAAATGTTTTTGAAGGGTGTGGGGGAAGAGGACATCAGGGGAAATAATTCTGAGTTCAGTTTTAAATACTAAATATTAAATATAAGAAATCAGGAATGACAATTTGGAACTTAGAAATGAAGTTTGCCTAGAGATAAAGATGTTGGAGTCCAGAGAATTAAAAAAAATAATAATAATTCTGTGGGTTTCAACAGACTATTTGGGCATGTTTCAAAAATTTAGAAGAAAAAAAAATCCCCAATGAGGTCTGAGCAAAAGAAATGAGAGAAGAATGAGAAAAATTATATTATTATCCTGTAAGTGGGAGAAATAGGGTTTCAAAAAGTAGAATGTGAGCTGGCACAGAAAAATTGAGTATCATGAAAATTAAAAATAGTCTTTGCTTGTGACAGTTGGGAATTCTTGATGTGAGAGTAGTCAAGTTGTATTTTGATAAAATTTTCATATTTCAAGTGGTTAAAATTAATATAAAGCAAGTTTTTTAATCTTAGACCAAGAAAATGCTTTTCTCCATGGTCGCCATCACAACACACCATGGTGTGGTTCTGTTATTGAATGTGTCCTCCAAAATTCATGTTAAAGCCTTAACCCTCACTAGGGTCACTGCAGGTGTAATTAGTTGAGAAAAGGTCATACTGGGGTAAGATAAGCCTCTAGTCTGACTGTTGTTCCTATAAAAAAGGAAATTTGGACACAGGCACACAGAGACACCACCATAAGACAAGGAAGCCAGATATCAGGGTGATGCTTCTATAAGTCAAGGGACATCAAAGATTGCCTGCAAACCACCAGAAGTTCGGGGAGAGGCATAGAATTGATCCTTCCTCACAGCTCTTTTACAGAACCAACTCAGCCAACACCTTGAGGTTGGATTTTTAGCCTCCGAAACTGTGAGACAATAAATTTCTGTTGCTTAAACCATCCGGTTTCTGATACTTTGTTCTGACAACCCTAGCAAAGAGATACAGATTCCGATGCTATGGAAATTGTGCTACAAATGATAACTAAAAATTGAGTAGTGACTATTATTTCTTTCTAATCTTCAAGTCTATTTTGATCTCCTTAATCTGCATAATTTGCTTCCAATCTCCTATGACACACCACCTTGCTTAGCGAATACTATTACTACTTGAGAGAGAAAAGAGAATAATACTGAAATTAACTCTCATAGTGCTCCAACCTTTACATTTCCAAGCATATAGCTATGAAGACTTGGGTCTACGTCCTTCCTTCTAGATTAGAATGGAATGAAAATCGAGCCTCAGGGTGCATGGACGGCTCAGTCTGTTAAGCATCTGACTCTTGATTTCTGCTCAAGTCACAATCTCGGGGTTAAGAGATTGAGCCCCATGTCAGGCTCCATGCTGAGCTTGGAGCCTGCTTAAAATTTTCTCTCCCTTGGGGGGCGCCTGGGTAGCGCAGTCGTTAAAGCGTCTGCCTTCTGCTCAGGGCGTGATCCTGGCGTTCTGGGATCGAGCCCCACATCAGGCTCCTCTGCTATGAGCCTGCTTCTTCCTCTCCCACTCCCCCTGCTGTGTTCCCTCTCTCGCTGGCTGTCTCTCTGTCACATAAATAAATAAAATCTTTAAAAAAAAAAAAAATTTTCTCTCCCTCTCCCTCTGTCTCTTCCCCCACCCTCATGTGTGCTCTCCTCTCTCTCTCTCTCTCTCAAACAAAACAAAACAAAATACAAAAACAAAAAACAAGAGCCTCTTGTGTCTAGGTCCTGTTATAGTCACCTCTGAGTGTTTTGTTTGTTTTTCATTTATACCTTCCCGCTTCCTCAGTACCTTCTAGCTACTCCATTTTTTCTTTTGTTTTGAAAATATTTCCAAAATTTCCTACTTTAAAACTATTGCTCTTCCATTCACATATCTGTCTATAGTTACCACACTATCTAAAGCTTTCCATATGTGTTCAAATCCTTAGAGAAATTTGGATAAGTTTCATAATTTTTTTTCTCATTTCTCGTTGCAACTTCAACTACTGTAGGTGTATTTTAAAAAAATCACATGTGACTTTCTTCCTACCTTTTTTGCTGGTCTTCCTTTTTTTTTTTTTTTTTTTTTTTTACTAACTTGTCTTTTATCCTTTATTTATAAATGTTGCTACTTCCCAGAGTTATTTTTAGGCTTATGTCATCTACTTTTAAATCTTCAGAGGTAAATGGCTTCATTTGTTGAGCTCCATGTCTATAGAACGTATACATCAGTATATCTCAGAAAAAGTCTTAGTATATCCCAAATTGAAACCATTTTCTAACTCAAAGAAACTTTCTACCTTCCCATTTTTTTCTGTCTTGGTTAATCGTACTCTCAACTCAATTTTTCTGTCTTTGATTCTTCTCATTTTCTCACTTCCCCCATCTTATTGGTCACCAAATTTTACAATATCTCTTTTAATAATGAGTACATTTCTTGCCTGGTTTCTAATACAACAGTTTCAATTATGGCATATGCTGTCTCTCACTTGAACTTTTGTAATGTCATTCTCCCCATTTTAACTGTCTTCTGTTTCTGCTCTAAGCCTCTATACATGGCTGCCTTTTTCTGTCTTTTCAAACTTTTCTACATATTCCTAACTCTTACTGAAATAGGCTTTTTGATCCCTCATCTTCATTAATTCAAAACTTATTATGGGCAGTCATAGAGCAGGAAGCTGTGAAACAAAGACGATTTAATCACAACTACTGTCAAAGAATTTATAGTCTAGTAAGGAAGAGAGGCAACAGAGATTCATAAACATAAGACTTTGAATTCTTGAGTCATAGTACTTATATTAAAAGGTCAGAAATGCAGGTTACTAAGTATGACCTCTAGCAAGTGACTTGAGCCTCTTAAGGCATCATTTTCTTTTTCTATAAGATAAAGCTAATGAAATTCCTACTCCATAAAATGCAAGTGAGGAACAATTAGGCTTGATATAAATTCTGTCCTGTAATAAATGATCAAAAGGTGTTAACTATTAATATCATTAATATTAATGAAACAATTATTATATAGTAAATAATACTATATATATTATAGTAATATGCTAATATGTTGCTATAAATCATAAAATACTTATTGTTAATAAATATTTATTAATTGTTTAATATTACAAGCATTACGAGGGGGGAAGTATTATTACAGTGGTGTGGTAGAGACAGCTAGCTGCCCACTGAATGTTCATCTTCTTTTTCTGTTGTATGGAGTTGTCACTAGAAGATGGGTGCCCAGACAGGAGCTGCAGCTCCCCATCTCCTTTGCACCCAGGTGTGGTTATATGACTAGTTCTAATTGAGGGTTGAAACAGAAACTGATAGTGTCACTTATGATTCAGGGCTTTTAAGAGACGGCTGAAATTCTGCACTCTCTTTCCTCATTCCCTGGTTGCAAAGAACTACGAGACCAAATGGGATAATGAAGCTATACAAAAAAAGGAGCTACATAATGGGGGAAAACTGCCAGCTGTTCAAGAACATCTGCATTTGACAGATGACATAAGAAAGAACATTTACTATATTATACCACGGAAATCTTAGGGTTTGTTTGCTACAGTAGCAAGTAGGACCCTAAAAATACATGTGGGGTCATTTATAAGGGAGAGGAAATTTTTCTTTAGGAGCAGAAAATGTGTTAAAGACTTCTTATGTGGTGTAACACATTATCTTCAGTGTGAAGGAAATATATGGACAAAAATGTCATGAGAGGAAATTTCTGGCAGAAAACTAGTGTTTATAAAAATTAAATAATATTTGAATTAGAGAATCATAATAGTTTGATAAGGTTATAGTGAGTGTTAACAGTAAAAAGAGGAGAAATGGATGGACAGAAAAGATGAAAACAGATTATACAGGGCCTAGAATTGTGAGCTAAGAAGTTGATAGGGATAGAGAGGAATAATAGAAAAATATTAGAAAAAGAGTATCTTATAGAAATAATTACTTTTAGGCAAAGAATATTTTAGAAGAAAAATAGCTAGACAGTAAATATAGGACTGTTTACTAGGCCATTTGGGTGCAGGCTATAGATTTTGGAAACCACAATTTCTTCTTAAATAGGCACCGGTTATATACCAAATCCTGAGCAGTAAGACTTATGCTGGTCAGCCACAACAGGGAAAACCGGTTGAATCAAATCTTCCATCCATACTGTACTATTTGGCCAAATACCTTCCCTAACATTGACCACTGATCGGGACTAACCATGTTTGTCTTCCCTAGGTTCATCAGTCAGCTAACTTTTTTTCCAGTAGCATCTCCATAATGATCTCTACATCCTTCCAGCTCAGACCGAAAGTTCCTTGAATATTTTGTCTAGTTTTTTTGCCTTTCGTAGAATCTTACCTTCCCTAAGTTTCTTGATTAAAGTTTATTGTATTAAAGGAGGCATGGGGGAGGAAATAAATGGTTACAAAACCCAATTAACACACATTTTCTCAGTAAATAAAAAGTTTTGTAATCTATAGCGGTAAGTCACTGTTAGAGATATGTAAGTAGATCAGCTCAAAGAGAGGTGTCCTCTCTATATAAACCAAAAACATGTTGAGACAACAGAGTCTATTTTTAGGCTACAAACATGTCAACTGTATCAGTTGTATTGGTTGTAGATAAGAGAGTTTTTAAGTGAATTTATCTCACCGAGTGTTTCTATATTTTTGATTCCACATTAATTGAACAGTTGGATGACTGGAGTCATGGGAACTCATTTTTAGAGAAAACAGATATGAAGAATATCCTTCTAATGAAATAATGGCTTTAATTGTCACCTCCTGTAATGTAGTTGTAATGATTTAAATCTGTACTTATCTTCCTCACTAGTTCAGAAACAGAACTGTGTTTCATTCAACTTTATATCTCTAATGCCTTACTCTGTGTCATGGTAAGCAGTCTGTAATCGTTTATTAAGTAAAGGAATGATTAAATGAGTGAATACTGGGTATTTGATTGGTGGTTGTAATCAATAAATTCCATTCATGATACAGGTATTAGTGTTTAAATAGTCCTGATCCAAACTGCAGGCTAAAATTATAAGATCATAGATCTTCATGATAAAAAGGATTGTAGGGGTTAGCATTCCAAATCACACTCTACCTTTTTTTTTTTTTCTTTTTAAGCTAAGAAATCTGAGTTTAGCATGAACACTAACCATTCCAGAATCCCTTAGGGCCTTTTCTCTGTGTGTTTAAAATTTCCCTGACACCAGAAAAACAACAGTTGAATGATGACCAGATGGCAGGAGAACTGTGGTAATTTGGCTGGAAGTAAGATGAGCATTGAAGCATAATGAGCAAATTAGAGATTTAAATCTTTTCTATGAGCAGATCAACCTAATGGGGTGAACAAGATCACCCAATGGCTTTTTATTAAGTTTATTCATTTCCTTTTAAAAACAGTTACTGATTCATCGGTATTATGATTTTTGGGAGATGTGACTGATGGATTAAGTGGAAATATTTTTCAGGTATTATGTTCTTAGAGTTACCCAGGATGAATCCTTCCTAATCTTAGTGTATGAGGGCAGGAATGATATCATTGAGGTGCGTAGCTAAAACCTTGGAAACAATCTTGTACTCTCTATTCAGGAGAGTAAAAGAGGATGAAAATCCTCCAATTGTTCCTTACCTTGTCATCTTTTTAAGGATTATGGGATCAAGGGAGTTTTCATGTCTTGAGACATAATTCTGGTCTTAAAAAATTCTGAAAAGACTCTCTGATGTTAGAGATAATTGCCACAATCAGGTTTTATAAGAATTGATGGGAAATCTGTCAGCACCTGAGGCTTTTCTTAGGTTTGTAGCTTAGATTTGGGGTCTCACTATTAATGACATTGTGTTGTCCAACTGATTGATTTAATGGGGGGAGTGAATTGAAAGACAACCCTATCCATTTTCTGTGTTATAGCATAGAAAAAATATGTTGACTAGATTCAAAAACATTTTGAGAATATTAAATACCTTTAGTTTGTCTTTCTGAATTATTGGAATAGTTTAATTTGGCATGTGTTTTACTTGCCTCTTTTGCAGTTTGCTAGTGTATGTATATATACACACATATATATATAAATTAATCTATATATATATATAAATTAATCAATATCTGAGGTGTTAGAAATGGGAATTCTATGTAGGCAGTGATTATTAATACAGAAAGGAGACTATATTTCCAATTCCATGTGCAATGTTGAGATTACAGTCTTCCTTTTAATTAAATGAACAATGGAATAAATTAGAATGATAGGTCTATTTATTTTATTTACATTCTAAAAATATGACATAATTGAGCATCTTGAAAACTAGAGCCTAATTTCACTTTATTGTGTTCTATCAATAATTGTTATTACTTAAGTACTAAACTCATGATAATAACAATACGCTATTTAAAGATAATGAATTGTTTGAATTGAATTGGATATACATGCAAATCTCAAAATTTTCTTTAATGTCAGTCTTTATATGTGTCTGCTCAAATGTGTTTCAGCTGATGATTTTTTTAATTTAAGGGTTTAGACATATATATTGATTTAAGAAGTAGAATGGATACCTTTTTTAGATAGTGATCAAATTTACTGAGATATGAGTTTGGTGAGAGAAAATTATGCATTAGACTTACTTACTTCCTGTGTCCTAGTATCTCTTTTCCTGTTGGGAAATTTATCCTCTTTGAATTATGTAGGTCTAGTGAAATGATTACAATATCTACCTAGTATAATACCAGTTAGATCACTGAGAAAAGCGTAAGACTCCACATTGCCTGATCATGAGACAGCTAACATTACCAAACAAATCTTTTATGCAATTTGCCATAAAGGTATTTAAAGAAGGGCATCCATCTCTGGAATATACGAACTATGTAGCCTATAATTTCTGAGATCCATCTTAGTGTCTTATAGTCAGAATGTGTCCAAAAGCAAAGTTAAATAGAGAAAGGCAGTTTAAAAAGTGAAAGTGAACTTGGGCAAGCAATCTCCAGAGAGAGAAACAGACAGACAGAGACAGAGAGAATGACCAATGTTACTACTTGGATTCCTGGATCACCATTTCATAAAATTATTGGCATCCCTTGAGCTTCCACCTATGTTAAATAAATTTCATTTTTGCTTAAGCTTGTTGAGTAGGATTTCCTGGGTAATCCACCCTGATTTATGCACTAACTTAATGGTAAAATGTGGAAAATAAAGATTAATCAGTTAAAGGTAATTGCAAACTCTAGACTCTACTATTTATCTGGATGACCATTAAGTAGAAAAATTATGAATTCCTGATGGATATAAGTATTTCATTTGAAACTAGTCAACAGTGGAGCTAAATTTTCCTAAACTCCTTTAAAAGAGATAGATTCGAGAGAGTTGCAATCAAAATGTCAAAATGGCTTTGATTTTATTACCAAAGATCTTTTATTTTGAAGGAAATACAAAAGATAAGAAGAGTGAAGTAGTACAGTGTCTATAAAATGTATTTTCCACTTCTGCTGCTACCTCAGTAAAGTTAAGCAAAGGCAATACAGTAACCTAGAAATAGCTTAGAATGTAATTTGGTGGTAAGATGCTGAAAATATATTGTACTATTATTGATGGCTCTAGATCATCTGTGCATATCCTTTGCAGTATTTGAAGTATTTGAAATGATTGTAATAGTGAAGATTGAGTAAGATTTGGGGTTTATCTGATGAAGGTTGGGACTAGCAGGCAACCACACATATCTATTTGCATTCTTTGATTTGTGTAAGGAGCAGGACCCTTTATTCACCAATTCATTCAATAAATATTTACTGAGTAGTAATGTGTGTTAAGCACTGGGGATAAATGAACAAGGCAGAGATTTTCCCTTTCCTCAAAGATCTTACAACACAATAAAGACATGTTAACTGGATAATAATTTAATATTGCATAATATAAGCTATGATGGGATGAATAATGGAAGATATAAATCACATATAAGTAGTATCTAATCCTGATTTAGAGATTCACTGAAAGCTTTCTGGAGAAATGGCTGCCAAAACTGATTCCAGAAAGACAAGTAGAAATTAGGAAAAAAGTCAAGGGAGTGATATAGATAGATGAAATTATGTACAAAAGTCTTGAAAATGGTAAACCTTATGCTTTATAGAAAAATTAACTCTAAGTGAATCAGAGACTTAAATGGAAATTGTAAAGCTATAAAACTGTTAGAAATAAACATAGGAGAAAATATTCAGACAAATAATTTTTAGACTTAACACCAAAATCGTGTTTCACAAACAAGAAAACAGGTAAATTGGACTTCATCAAAATTAAAAAACTTTCATTTTGCAAAAGATCCTATTAAGGATAGGAAAATACAAGTTACAGAGTAGGAGAAAAAGTTGCAAACCATATATTTGACAAAAGATTAGTGTTTATAATATACAGAGAGCTCTCAAAATTAAACAGATATCCTAAAAATCTATTTAGTAAATTGACCAAAGACATGAAGAAACATACCACTATAGAGGATATAAGAATAGCAAGTGAACACATGAAAAAATATTCAGCATATTAGCTATTAGGTAAATGCAAATTAAAATCATAATGAGATATCGCTGCATATCTTTTAAAGTGGCTAAAATAAAAAAAAAAATAGTGACAATGCCAGATGCTGGTGAGGATAGAGAGGAACTCGATCACTTATATTTTGCTGATTGGAGTATAAAATGATACAGACACTCTGAAAAAACAGTTTGGTAACTTTTTAATAAACTACATATATAAATACTATGCAGTCCAGCAATGCACTTCCAAGATTTATCAAGAAGACCTATTTACACAGAAATCTGTACATGAAATGTTTTAACAGCTTTATTCATACTAGCCCAAACTGAAAACAATTCAAATGTCCTTAACAGATGAGTAGTTAAACTTTGGAGCATTTATACCAAAGAATATCATTCATCAAAAAGGAACAAATACACATAACAATCTGTATGAACTGCCAGAGAATAATGTTGAGTGAAAAAAAAATCCCAAAAGTTGCATATTGTTTGGTTTCAGTTATATAACATTTTTGAAGTGGTAAAATTATAGAAATTGAGAACAGAATGGTAGTTGTCAGAGGTTAAGGAGGGGTTGAGGTGTGAGGGAAATGAGTATGGCTATAAAAGGGCAACATAAGGGAATCTTGTACTGATGTAAGTGTTCTGTATCTTGACTATATATATCAATGTGAATATACCAGTTGTGATCTTATTGTACCATAGATTTGCAAGACATTACCATTAGGGGGAAAAGGGGAAAAGGGTACACGGCATTGCTCTGTATTATTTCTTGCAAGTGCTTAGAGATCCACAATTATCTTAAAATAACAAAACAGGATTAGTCAGAAATTTCATTAAGACATGACGCATTACGTTATCAACATGGGCAAAATATATGTTTGAACCTGAGTGACTGAATCTCTTTGTGGATCCGTTGTCTGTTACATGGGGAGGCTCTCTTTCCCATACTGCTATCACAAATATAAAGATGGAACTGTGAGATACTTCTGAATACTTGTGAATAGTTTTGATTTATTGGATTGTAGAATTTTTATAATAAAATTTAATAAAGTGCAAACATTGGGATGGAAAGTTAAATTAAATGTATGCTAAAATGACCACATTTTATAAGATTATATAATAATCGGGTTTTTATTTTGTTTTGTTTTGGCTAATCAGTTACTTTTAAGTGAAAAAAAATCTAGAAGAATGTTATATGGTTACAAGGCAAGGCATTTAGTGCAATTTGTGTCAAAAAGTACAAGTAGAAGTCAAAAATTTCACATTTAAATAATGAAACACAAAATGCATGTTCTAAGTTGTCAACTGACAACTCTTCAGGTAGATGACATGTGCACTGGAGGTATAAAATCATATTTTATTTTTAGACAATTGCAGTCTGCTTACTGATTATTTGAGGAGTTGAAAATCATTTATCTTTTATTATTTTATACAACTTTTTATTTGTGGGCCAGGCCAAAGTAACTTAGATAAAAATAGATTAAAGCTAACAGCTAGAAAGGGGCCAAAAATAATAATAACCACTCATTGTGTATAAAAACTTAATTCTAGTGGCTATCTACTAGGTTTTCAAAATGTATGGTACTTCTATTGGACAGATGTCAGAATCAGTACTTCGCATTGTTCTCATCATTATTTTTATGTTTGAGGGTTTTGTGATACTAGATAAGGGGTAGTTTAACAAGAACCATGCCGGAGAATAGTACCAATAAGGTGAGGAAGCAGAAGGAAAAAAATGTGATGTTCTTCAGATTTTTATTTCTCTACAGTGTTATAATAGGTAGCTTTATTTGGCATGAGTTCAGTGGGGGGAAAGCGGCCTGTCTATCTTGTGTTCTTCTTTCCCTAACACACCTTAACACACATATTTTAACTCTTGCATTGATAAATTCAGTAAATACATATTAGTTCTAAAGAATTATATATTAAATAATATTGTACAATATAGCAGAAAATGCAGAAGCTTATTTTTGCTAGCTGAAAGGAAAATTTTTTTCTATGCAAATGAGAACTTTAATGTGTCTTATGAAAATTTTCAAAATACTACAAAATACCGTGAGTTTATTTTTCCTTTCATGTACCAAAATAGCAGGCTATTTATTTGGAGTTTAGGGGCTACAGAAAAAAATCTGAAAAGAAAAAAAAAAAAAAAAAAAAACCTTGAGATGTATAAAATGTAAACGTATCATTGCTAATAACTAAATAGTGAGAGATTATTTAGAAGAAAAATGATATATCAGAAAATCATGAAAATAATCAACTATATAAAATTCTCAGTGAATTCTCATCAGAAAATAAAGAATTTTTTTTTTAATGAACATCAAATGGGGGGCGTCTGGGTGGCACAGCGGTTAGGCATCTGCCTTCGGCTCAGGGCGTGATCCCGGCATTATGGAATCGAGCCCCACATCAGGCTCCTCCGCTATGAGCCTGCTTCTTCCTCTCCCACTCCCCCTGCTTATGTTCCCTCTCTCGCTGGCTGTCTCTATCTCTGTCGAATAAATAAAATAAAATCTTTAAAAAATAAAATAAATCGGGGCGCCTGGGTGGCACAGCGGTTAAGCGTCTGCCTCCGGCTCAGGGCGTGATACCGGCGTTACGGGATCGAGCCCCACGTCAGGCTCCTCCGCTATGAGCCTGCTTCTTCCTCTCCCACTCCCCCTGCTTGTGTTCCCTCTCTCGCTGGCTGTCTCTATCTCTGTCAAATAAATAAATAAAATCTTAAAAAAAAAAAAAAAATAAATAAATAAATAAATAAAATAAAAAATAAAATAAAATGAACATAAAACGGAAAAAGCAAAGTGAAGACTTAAAAGGGAAAAAAAGTTTTGCTTCATCTGAGGAACAACTATATGAATTTTATAGCAGCCCTTAATGGAATACTAAAGGATTTCTATTTGGAGGTTCACAAGCATGCCACATGAATCCCCCGGTGACTGAATTTATAGCTCTGTGGTTTTTGAATTTGGCTTGAATTGTACTTTATGCTTGCTAGGTTAGTACTTCATTAAATTCTAGCTAAAAGTATCTTTTCTACTTCACATTGTTTGTATAAAATACATTTCCTTCTTTTTGATGGTTAATGTTTATTTTTTTTTTAAGATTTTATTTATTTATTCGACAGAGATAGAGACAGCCAGCGAGACAGGGAACACAAGCAGGGGGAGTGGGAGAGGAAGAAGCAGGCTCATAGCGGAGGAGCCTGATGTGGGGCTCGATCCCATAACGCTGGGATCACGCCCTGAGCCGAAGGCAGACGCTTAACCTCTGTGCCACCCAGGCGCCCCGGTTAATGTTTATTTTTAAGATAAATATTTATCATACACTCAGGAATAGTTACCACTTTAATAAAAAATATGTTTAGGTATTGGATGTACACACACCAAATTCTTTTTGTGATCTTTTGTCTGTCTATAAGACAGACTACCCTTGGCTTGGGGTTAGACTTTGTTTCAAGATGATGTTTAATGTTGTTTCTTCATTGTCATTACTATTTGGCTTGGGGTTAGACTTTGTTTCAAAATGATGTTTAGTGTTGTTTCTTCATTGTCATTACTATTGTTTTGTCACTCATCTTTCCCACCTTTTTTCCTTTTTTACTGTCATCTATTGCTATTGCTATATTTTATATGTCCTATTACATTCATAACTGAGCAAAAAGATTGGAGAGTTAGGGTTAGACACTATTTCAAAGAACATTGCCAAAATCAAGCTCTTTATTTTTTTTTTTAAAAAAAGATTTATTTATTTATTTGAGAGAGGGAGAGAGGGGCAGAGGGAGAGAATCTTCAAGGAGACTCCCCACTGAGTGGGGAGCCTGATGTGGGACTTGATCTCACCAACCATGAGATTATGACCTGAGCTGAAACCAAGAGTCAGACGCTTAACCAACTGAGCCACCCACATGCCCCAAGCTCTTTATATATTAAAGGGAAAAAATCTGAGCTATTCCTTTAGAGAAGCAAAAACTGTGAGCTGATTTGTGTCTTGGCTGGTAATGAAAATCAACTGTTTAACATTTTAGAAATGTTTTACATACATTGGCCTCCTAAATATGTGCTTCCTATTTATCTTTACCATCTCATAAACTAATATCTTCAGAAATAAAACAATATTACATATATAAGCTGAAAATCACTTATGAGTTCTAGAGGTTTGAAACCATAAGCATAGTCTTGTGATTGTCTCCCTTCAATCAATCAATCAATCAATCTAAAATGTACTATCATTCTAAAAACTTGTGGATGTGGAAGTGGATAGATGAATCAGGAGGCTCTTGCTGATGACTGCTAGCAGGTAAAGCAGTGACAGGGAAGGTAAAGAAAATGGATTTGTTTCAGAAATCATTAAGAAACAGTGGAACTTGGTGTTTAATTGGACTTGGTTTGCAAGTTGAGAAGACTTAGTTTTCTGATGTGAGAATTGAAAACTAATTTACCCAATTAAGCCAAAACAAGAACAACAAAACTATGAGGACAAATGGGAGAATGGTTTTTTTCATCCTATAAGTAGGATGCCAAACTTTTCAGTTACCAGATTCAGTTCATGGACAACAACAGAGAAGCATACTTGTCTTGATCTCTGACCAGAATAGCCTTAGCTGTCCCTGCAGTTACAGAGGAAGTAATTGTTGCTAATGCTGTCACTGCAAAGAGCCAACGGCAGCTGCTCTTATACCCTTGTGGTGCTGACAATATCTTGCCTCACCTCTGATCAACATAAACTTTTGCCTCCTTTCCTGGGTCTTTCCTATTGCCACTGAGGTACAAGACACTATAGGAGCCATTTGAGACACACATGTACAACTCAGAACTGCAGGATTGTGGATTCTTCAGAGACAAACTTTGACCAAACAAAAACAAGTAGATAAATTGTTCTCTTCTCCAAGTTTATTTAATTTTAGAAATGCAACACAGTTGTCATCTCTTTAAATATATCCTGTGAGACCGAAATCAGCTTGTCACAAAGCCATAGAAGACATGACTGACTGACTCCCTTGTGCTGACCAACTTTCCTTTTCAAATCATTCCCCTTTCTCCATTTTCCTGATTCCTTGGGATTGATCCTTCATAGTCAAGCAATGGTGAAGCAGACTTATTATTTAAAATCTTTGTCAACTGGGATGATAAAATACATTATACTTTTACATGCCACAAATAGCAGTACACATGTATTGTCTTATCCCTGAGACTGTATTAATTTTCTTGCTCTCTGTCAAACTATGGTCCACAGGGACCATTGATTATCTCAAATTCCACAGAACATCATGCTTATCCTCTATATTAATTGCATAACGCTAATTGTATCTGGTGAACAGGACATATCTTATATGCCCTAGTAAAGATGTGCCAGAAGGAGAAATAAGTATGCCCCAAGAATAACAGAATGGACCATTGCAACATATAGCTTCTCTCAAGAGTGTTATTAAGGCCAGTTATGAATGGAAATTCACACAGTAGATGGAGGTATGGGTAGTACCTTTGGTTATTTACTTCATTTGGAGGCAGAGGTAACCATAGGTGTGAATATACCCCTGGGCTGTGGTGAATGGCTTCATTGGTTAAAGTATCCTGAAGTGAAGTTGGTCAAAGAAAATGGCACATGGAAGGACCTATGGGATCCAGGGAAGTGGGATGAGAACATAAAGGTGGATTCTGATGAAGCTGGGAATCTTAAACACTTGAATTTCACCAAGTCTTTGCTAGAAGTAGTCATCTCATCCCTACCTAAGGAGTTTACTTCTTCCTTCCCTAAAGAAACTACAATGATTTCTCATGAACTAGTTGCCTCAAAAAGCACTTCTGATCCTCTTCAGGACTTAGCCCCATCTCCTCTTCATGCTTCTCTTATATTTTCTCATGATTAGACTGGGGTTAAGAATTTTGGTTAGGAAGGCCACCCAGAGGGAAGGAGTGATTCTCATCAAATCTTATCAACATGACATCTTGCTATTTATTATTTATTTAATACATTTATTTATTAAAATTTAGTTTTGGTTAAAATTCTATACCATCTTATATATATTTTGTTCAAGTCATTCTGATTTTGGCCATTGGGAACTCTTTTACTTGTCTCCTCCGTCCCTTTAACATTACTAATCATTGTGAATTAATTTTTTTCTGTATTTTTTTTCTAGAAGTTTTCACATTTTACATTTAGGTGAGTGATCAACTTTGAGTTAATTTTTTGGTGAAAATGTGTCTGTGTCTATATTCTTTTTGTTGTTGTTGTTGGATATTAATGACCAAATAATTCAGCCCCATTTGTTGAAATTACTGTCCATTCTCCATTGATTTTTTTTTTTTTTTGCTCTCTAGTCAATAATCAGGTGACTATGTAAGTGTGAGTCTCTGCAGAATCAGCATTTTCTTGATCTATGAGTCTATTTCACAGTTGCCATGCTGTCTTGATTACTGTAGCTTTATAGTAAGTCCTGAAGTTGGATAGTGTCATCTTTCAACTTTTTTTCTTATTCAGTATTGTGTTGTCTATTTTGTATCTATTGCCTTTCTATATTAACTTTAGAATCAGCTTGTCAATATGCACTAAATTGCTTGCTATGAAGTTGATTGGGATTGCCTTGGATTTGTAACAGATTAAGTTGTTAAGAATCAACACCTTAACAATATTGAGTGTTCTGATTCATGAACATAAAAATATTTCTATATTTCTATATATTTAGATTTTGTTTTTGTTTATTTTATTTTGGGGGGTTTTTGGCAAATGTTTTGTAGTTTTCTGCATACGTAATATGTTTTGTTTCTCTTCTGACTTCTTACGAGATTTTTCTGTGACTCTGGCCTTTTGTACTTTATTTTTTTTTAAGATTTTATTTATTTATTTGACAGAGAGAGAGACAACCAGTGAGAGAGGGAACACAAGCAGGGGGAGTAGGAGAGGAAGAAGCAGGCTCCTAGTGGAGGAGCCTGATGTGGGGCTCGATCCCAGAACTCCGGGATCACGCTCTGAGCCGAAGGCAGACGCCTAACCGCTGTGCCACCCAGGCGCCCCTGGCCTTTTGTACTTTAAATATGATATATTTAGGTGTAATTTCTTGGTATTTATTCTCCTTGGTCCGTTTTAAGCTTCTTGGATGTGTGGTTTGATGTCTATCATTAATTTTGCAAAATTCTTGGGCATTATTACTTGAAAAAAATTTTGCTTCTCTTTCTTCCCTCCTTACTGTGTTCTACTTATGTGTATATTACACCTTTTAAAATGGTCCCACAATTCTTGGATGCTCTGGGGTTTTTTGTTTGTTTTAACTATCCTTTCTTTATTCTGTTTGTATTTCAGTTTAGAGTGTTTCTACTGACATATCTTCAAACTCCATGATTCATTCCTTGTCCCTGTCGAGTGTACTAATGAATCTAGAAAAGACATTCTTAAATTCAGTTACAGTGTTTTGATTTCTCATGTTACCTTTTGCTTCTTTCTTAGAGTTTCATCTTTTTGTTTACATCAGACATCTGCTTTTACATGTTTACTACGTTTTCCCTTATATCTCTCAACATTTAATTATATGTATTTTTAATATCCTATATGATACTTTCAACATTCGTGTCATATCCAAGTCTAGCTGTAGAGCTTATGCTATTCTTGCAAACTGTGGTTTTGTTGCCTTTTAACATGCTTGTAATTTTTGTTGAAAGCCAAAAATGTTTTGAGTAATAGAAACTAAGGCAAATGGTATATTATATGAGGATTTATGCTAAAATAGGCATTGATTGTGTTTATTTGCTATAACTATATGTGCTGAAAACTTAAAACATCCTCTGCTTTTTTGTTGTTGTTTTTGTCACCTCTGTTGGTTTGGGCTTCTGTAAATTCTCCTCAGAGAGTCTGTCTGGCAAGTCTTCCAGCAGTAATCCACTAGTATTATTATTCTGGAGTCCTCGTTTTGTTTCATTAAGATCTGGGAAGGGGGAGAGTAGTCCATAATCTTATAATTAAAACTCATTGTTTAGTAATACTATGCCTCATGTTTCTCTAGCATTATTTTTTCTCCTCTGCTAATACTGCCTTCACTAGCTGCATTCTTCCAAATGTATTTTTTGAAGCCCTAACTTCCGTTGACTATGCCACCTGCCCCCATCCCCTGCCCTCCAACATATACTTTTGGTGAGACAAGAAAGCTGAAAATGGCTGGTATAGATGTAATGCCTCACTCCCAGCTGGGATGAGGATCTGGCAATGTGTGTCTCCTGGAAATTAAACCTTTGTTATGAAAAATATTCTGAGCATATTTCACAATATTTCCTCTTCTTCCCTGACAGAACTATGAATAATCTTCACCAGGAGAACCTGGTGGGGTTCCTGAAAGCAAAGCACTAGACAGTGTGGGTCTCACCAAAGATTGTGCCTCTCTTGTCAAGATTTTCTCACTCTCAAACTAGTCTACCCTCAGATTCCATCAATTATTCATAATTGCCCTTTAAGTATTCCTACTAGTTAATGGCTTAGTAGTTTCTGCTCCATATAAGCAAATCCTAGTTATGTCTGTCAGACTGTGCCTGTCTTTCCTGATTTTATGGTGATGTTTTACCCTGACAGCTATTCTCTGGTATGTGCAATAAAAGTCATTGATTTCCAGTTTGCCCATATTTTTGTTGTTGTTGTAGGTACAAGAGTGACAACCCCCAAGCTTTTTACATATTCTTAAATGGGCAGAAAATAAATATTTTATGCTTGTAGGTCATGTGATTTCTGTCATAACTACTCAACTCTGCTGTGGTAGTACCAAAGAACCATAGATAATATATAAATTGGGTGTGAACATGTACAAATAGAACTTTACTTACAAAATCATGTTTTCTTCCATGTGCTATACTTCACTGACCACCATTTTAGAACTATACCTAGAATCAAGACACATCAGGCTCCAAAGAATGAAATTCAAAGTGAAACCTGTGACAAGGTATGATAAACACCAACACATTTGCATGATTGAGCCAATTTATACAGTCAGAATACTTGGGAATATGTGCAGAAGTGAATTTTATGATTGTTGAATCAAGGTAGAAGGATATATAAAGTTGGATCAGACTAAATTTATTGGTATTAGTCTCCTAAAACAGAGATTCTGGATTCAGTGTTTTAGCTTGATGGGCTAAGAATGTCTCTGTCAGTTCGCTTAATCAGCTGACTAAAATATGGACCCAACAGTAGTCTACACTATATGAAGTGGAAATGTCCAAAATTCCTTTAAGTACTATAGAGGAAGGTATCAACAGATTTAAGTTTGGAATGCTAAAAAGGAATATCAAGTAATATTTGATCACCCATTTGAGAGGGACAGACCATTTACAATTGTTACCATAAATAAATTTATGAGCTCCACCTCACAGACCTGGACTGTGAACAGAACACAGACTTCATTATGTGATCGATGAAGGTTTTGTTGGTGGTGGTGGTTTGTTTTTACCAATGAAGTTTTGTTTCAGGTCTGTGTCACAGTGGGCTCAGTCTTCCTAGTATATATATCTATGCATTTTCATACTCACTTATATCCCTTGGAAGGTTGAATGGGCTGGATGAATTTGCTACTCCCCAAAGGGAAGTGTTGTCCCACACACTGGGTCTGAACAGCATCATCAGGTCATTGTAGTTGAGCTATCATGTCCTATCCTGTGAGCAGTGTATTACTTTAGGGAAAGCATGGACAGTGGCATGCTCTCTAGAATGCCTCTACATCTTCTCTGGCTGTTAGGCTTCTATTATCAGCATTTTTACTTTCATTTAGTGTGAAACTTTTAAGTGGATCTACCCAATTTGTCATGGGACAAATAAAACATGGGAATAATAAATTTGGATTTATGAAATGCAGTTGTATTACACGTATGAGCCAATGAGATAGAAAATAATATTAATAAATTAATTTTAATTTTAATCAACAATGTTTCATGGATTTAAAATGTAATAGCATTACTTTCCAACTAGTATAAATATCTCAAAGCATAGCACAGGTACTTTCTTGATGTTGTAAAGATATGAGATTCATCTTAAAATGATCATTTTTACATCATTCATAGCATAATCAGAAGTGTATGAATCTGTCTATACCAATAGATATAAATATATTTGTCAGTGCTAAAAAACATTTTTCACAGCAGAGTGTATTATTTAATTCAAAGTTAAAGGGCTTATACTAAAGTTCAAATAATTTTAGTGGATTAGGTGTCATTATGTGAACATCTTTGTCAGCAATTACTGGCTATAAAAATATGAAAACAAGTACAATTTGTCTAAAATAGACATTTTTCCTTTGAAAGATAATGTGAATGTTTCTTTAGTTGTCCTCTTTCATGAAGAACTAGAAATTAGAACCAGCCAGAAGAGTGTCAAAAACTTACCTTCATTTTCCCCAAACTGTAGTTTAATTGAGCTTTAACATCAAATAAACAGTCTTTACCTTTAACACGAATGCACCCAAAAGACAGTTTCTATTCATTTTGTATGATTAAAACTACATTAGGAATATAAATGTATTAATTTATAGATACAGATACTAATTGCTTAACTATTGAGTTCAAAACCAGGCACTAATATGTGTGGAATAATTGGTTCTTGCTATAGAAGGAAACCATAATAAAGAACTTGAAAGTGCTGTCACATTTCACATAACTAGTAAAATCTCAGAATATTTGAAAAATATTCTGAAAGAAAATGTCTTGGGGCTTTCTTAATGAGAATGAATGTGGTTTGAAAAGATCAAATAATATTCACATATGTCAAATACAGGTTTTAATAACAGTTAGAGATAATGAATAAAATTAAAGTAGGTCAATTTAAGTCATTTATTTTCCAAAAGGAGTTACACATCATAATCACTACTTGTTAAGATATAATTAAAAGCAAAAAATAGTATTTACTAAAGCTCAGTTACTCAATATAAGAAAATCAACACGAATTATGTTTTATCATCTTTTAATTTTCATGTTCATCTTTTTATTAGCATATCAACATTTTGTAGTTAGTAGTCATGTAAATATGATAATGTCATAATAATTGAGTTAATA